>NW_027189500.1:0-168869 GCF_040958095.1 Procambarus clarkii
TGATCTCTGCACGTATTCGCAGTTTGAAATTGTGACTTTTTTATTCCCAACATATGCCAAGTGCTGGAAGCGGCAGTGAGTCACATTTTGCCCAAACTCACCTGCAGTTTTCAAAATATCCCAAATATCCCAATTTCGAGGCCTGAACCATATTTTGGAGTCAAATTCTGGCTCTCTGCACGTATTCGCAGTTTGAAATTACGACTTTTTTATACCCAACATATGCAAAGGACTGAAAGCGGCGTTTGGTCACATTTGTCTCAAACCTCCCTGCAGTTTTCAAAATATCCCAAATATCCCAATATCGAGGCCTGAGCCATATTTTCAAGCCAAATTCTGGCTCTTTGCATGTATTCGCAGTTTTAAATTACGAATTTTTATACCCAACAAATGCGAAGTACTGAAAGCGGCTTTTGGTCACATTTGTCCCAATCCCCCCTGCAGTTTTCAAAATATCCCAAAAATCCCAATATCGAGGTCTGAGCCATATTTTGGAGCCAAATTCTGGCTCTCTGCACGTATTCGCAGTTTGAAATTATAACTTATTATACCCAACATATACCAAGTACTGAAAGCGGCAATGAGTTACATTTTGCACAAACTCCCCTGCAGTTTTCGAAATATCCCAAATATCCCAATTTCGTGGCCTGAGCCATATTTTGGAGCCAAATTCTGGCTCTCTGCACGTATTTGCAGTTTGAAATTGCGATTTTTTTATACCCAACATAAGCCAAGTACTGAAAGCGACGTTTGGTCACATTTGTCCCAAACCTCCCTGCAGTTTTCGAAATATTCCAAATATTCCAATTTCGAGGCATGAGCCATATTTTGGGGCCAAATTCTGGATCTTTGCACGTATTCGCAGTTTGATATTACGACTTTTTATTCCCAAAGTATGCCAAGTACTGAACGCGGCGTTTGGTCACATTTGTCCCAAACCTCCCTCCAGTTTTCAAAATATCCCAAACATCCCAATTTCGAGGCCTGAGCCATATTTTGGGGCCAAATTCTGGCTCTCTGCACGTATTCGCAGTTTGATAATACGAATTTTATACCCAACATATGCAAAGTACTGAAAGCGGCAGTGAGTCACATTTTGCACAAACTCCCCTGCAGTTTTCAAAACATCCCAATATCGACGCCTGAGCTATAATTTGGAGCCAAATTCTGGCTCTCTGAAAGTATTCGCAGTTTGAAATTACGACTTTTTTATACCCAACATATGCGAAGTACTGGAAGCGGCGTTTGGTCACATTTGTCCCAATTCCCCCTGCAGTTTTCAAAATGTCCCATATATCCCAATATCGAGGCCTGAGCCATATTTTGGAGCCAAATTTTGGCTCTCTGCACGTATTCGCAGTTTGAAATTACAACTTATTATACCCAACATATGCCAAGTACTGAAAGCGGCAATGAGTTACATTTTGCACAAACTCCCCTGCAGTTCTCGAAATATCCCAAATATCCCAATTTCGAGGCCTGAGCCATATTTTGGAGCCAAATTCTGGCTCTCTGCACGTATTCGCAGTTTAAAATAACGACTTTTTATACCCAACATATGCCAAGTACTGAAAGCGGCGTTTGGTCACATTTGTCCCAAATCTTCCTGCAGTTTTCAAAATATCCCAAACATCCCAATATCGAGGCCTGAGCCATATTTTGGAGCTAAATTCTGGCTCTCTGCACGTATTCGCAGTTTGATATTACGACTTTTTATACCCAACATATGCGAAGTCCTGAAAGCAGCAGCGAGTCACATTTTGAACAAACTCCCCTACAATTTTCGAAATATCCCAAATATCCCAATTTCGAGCCTTGAGCCATATTTTGAAGCCAAATTCTGGCTCTCTGCACGTATTCGCAGTTTGAAATTACGACTTTTTATACCCAACATATGCCAAGTACTGAAAGCGGCGTTTGGTCACATTTGTCCCAATCTTCCCTCCAGTTTTCAAAATATCTCAAACATCCCAATTTTGAGGCCTGAGCCATATTTTGGAGCCAAAATCTGGCTCTCTGCACGTATTCGCAGTTTGATATTACGAATTTTATACCCAACATATGCCAAGTACTGAAAGCGGCAGTCAGTCACATTTTGCACAAACTCCCCTCCAGTTTTTAAAATATCCCAAATATCCTAATTTCGAGGCCTGAGCCATATTTTGGAGCCAAATTCTGGCTCTCTGCACGTATTCGCAGTTTGATATTACGACTTTTTATACCCAACATCTGCCAAGTGCTGGACGCGGAAGGGAGTCACATTATGCACAAACCTCCCTGCAGTTTTCAAAATATCCCAAACATCCCAATTTCAAGGCCTGAGCCATATTTTGGAGCCAAATTCTGGCTCACTGCACGTATTCGCTGTTTGAAATTGCATCTTTTTATACCCAATATATGCCAAGTACTGAAAGCGGCGTTTGGTCACATTTGTCCCAAACATCCCTGCAGTTTTCAAAATATCCCTAATATCCCAATTTCGAGGTCTGAGCCATATTTTGGAGTCAAATTCTGGCTCTATACACGTACTCGCAGTTTGATATTACGACTTTTTATACCCAACATATGCTAAGTACTGAAAGCGGCAGTGAGTCACATTTTGCACAAACTCCCCTGCAGTTTTCAAAATATCCCAAACATCCCTGCAGTTTTCAAAATATCCCAAACATCCCAATTTCGACGCCTGAGCCATATTTTGGAGCAAAATTCTGGCTCTCTGCACGTATTCGCAGTTTGATATTACAACTTTTTTATACCCAACATATGCGAAGTACTGAAAGTGGCGTTTGGTCACATTTGTCCCAATCCCCCCTGCAGTTTTCAAAATATCCCAAATATCCCAATTTCGAGGCCTGAGCCATATTTTGGAGCCAAATTCTGGCTCTCTGCAAGTATTCGCAGTTTGATATTACGACTTTTTATACCCAACATATGCCAAGAACTGAAAGCGGCTGTGAGTCACATTTTGCACAAACTCCCCTGCAGTTTTCAAAATATCTCAAACATCCCAATTTCGACGCCTGAGCCATATTTTGGAGCCAAATTCTGGCTCTCTGCACGTATTCGCAGTTTGAAATTATGACTTTTTTATACCCAACATATGCAAAGTACTGAAAGCGACTTTTGGTCACATTTGTCCCAATCCCCCCTGCAGTTTTCAAAATATCCCAAATATCCCAATATCGAGGTCTGAGCCATATTTTGGAGCCAAATTCTGGCTCTCTGCACGTATTCGCAGTTTGAAATTATAACTTATTATACCCAACATATACCAAGTACTGAAAGCGGCAATGAGTTACATTTTGCACAAACTCCCCTGCAGTTTTCGAAATACCCCAAATATCCCAATTTCGTGGCCTGAGCCATATTTTGGAGCCAAATTCTGGCTCTCTGCACGTATTTGCAGTTTGAAATTGCGATTTTTTTATACCCAACATAAGCCAAGTACTGAAAGCGACGTTTGGTCACATTTGTCCCAAACCTCCCGGCAGTTTTCGAAATATTCCAAATATTCCAATTTCGAGGCATGAGCCATATTTTGGAGTCAAATTCTGGCTCTCTGCATGTATTCCCAGTTTGAAATTACGACTTTTTATACCCAAAGTATGCCAAGTACTGAACACGGCGTTTGGTCACATTTGTCCCAAACCTCCCTCCAGTTTTCAAAATATCCCAAACATCCCAATTTCGAGGCCTGAGCCATATTTTGGGGCCAAATTCTGGATCTTTGCACGTATTCGCAGTTTGATATTACGACTTTTTTTACCCAACATATTCGAAGTACAGAAAGCGGCAGTGAGTAACATTTGTCCCAAACCTTCCTGCAGATTTCAAAATATCCCAAACATCCCAATATCGAGGCCTGAGCCATATTTTGGAGCCAAATTTTGGCTCTCTGCACGTATTCGCAGTTTGATAATACGAATTTTATACCCAACAAATGCGAAGTACTGAAAGCGGCAGTGAGTCACATTTTGCACAAACTCCCCTGCAGTTTTCAAAACATCCCAATATCGACGCCTGAGCCATAATTTGGAGACAAATTCTGGCTCTCTGCACGTATTCGCAGTTTGAAATTACGATTTTTTATACCCAACATATGCGAAGTACTGAAAGCGGCGTTTGGTCACATTTGTCCCAATCCCGCCTGCAGTTTTCAAAATATCCCAAATATCCCAATATCGAGGCCTAAGCCATATTTTGGAGCCAAATTTTGTCTCTCTGCACGTATTCGCAGTTTGAAATTACAACTTATTATACCCAACATATGGCAAGTACTGAAAGCGGCAGTGAGTCACATTTTGCACAAACTCCCCTGCAATTTTCGAAATATCCCAAATATCACAATTTAGAGCCTTGAGCCATATTTTGGAGCCAAATTCTGGCTCTCTGCACGTATTCGCAGTTTGAAATTACGACTTTTTATACCCAACATATGCCAAGTACTGAAAGCGGCGTTTGGTCACATTTGTCCCAAACTTCCCTCCAGTTTTAAAAATATCTCAAACATCCCAATTTTGAGGCCTGAGCCATATTTTAGAGCCAAAATCTGGCTCTCTGCACGTATTCGCAGTTTGAATTTACGACTTTTTATACCCAACATATGCGTAGTACTGAAAGCGGCGTTTGGTCACATTTGTCCCAAACCTCCTTGCAGTTTTCAAAATATCCCAAATATCCCAATTCCGAGGCCTGAGCCATATTTTGGAGCCAAATTCAGGCTCTTCGCACGTATTCGCAGTTTGAAATTACGACTTTTTATACCCAACATATGCCAAGTACTGAAAGCGGCGTTTGGTCACATTTGTCCCAAACCTTCCTGCAGTTTTCAAAATATCCCAAACATCCCTATATTGAGGCCTGAGCCATATTTTGGAGCCAAATTCTGGCTCTCTGCACGTATTCGCAGTTTGATATTACGAATTTTAAACCCAACATATGCCAAGTACTGAAAGCGGCTGTGAGTCACATTTTGAACAAACTCCCCTGCAGTTTTCACAATATCTCAAACATCCCAATTTCGACGCCTGAGCCATATTTTGGAGCCAAATTCTGGCTCTCTGCACGTATTCGCAGTTTGAAATTATGACTTTTTTATACCCAACATATGCAAAGTACTGAAAGCGACTTTTGGTCACATTTGTCCCAATCCCCCCTGCAGTTTTCAAAATATCCCAAATATCCCAATATCGAGGTCTGAGCCATATTTTGGAGCCAAATTCTGGCTCTCTGCACGTATTCGCAGTTTGAAGTTACGACTTTTTATACCCAACATATGCGAAGTACTGAAAGCGGCGTTTAGTCACATTTGTCCCAAACCTCCTTGCAGTTTTCAAAATATTCCATATATCCCAATTTCGAGGCCTGAGCCATATTTTGGAGCCAAATTCAGGCTCTCTGCACGTATTCGCAGTTTGAAATTACGACTTTTTATACCCAACATATGTCAAGTATAGAAAGCAGCGTTAGGTCATATTTATCCCAAAGTCCCCTGCAGTTTTCAAAATATCCCTAACATCCCAATTTCGAGGCCTGAGCCATATTTTGGAGCCAAATTCTGGCTCTCTACACGTATTCGCAGTTTGAAATTGCGACTTTTTTATACCCAACATATGCCAAGTCCTGAAAACGGCAGAGAGTCACATTTTGCACCAACTCCCCTGCAGTTTTCTAAATATCCAAAAAATCCTAATTTCGAGGCCTGAGCCATATTTTGGAGTCAAATTCTGGCTCTCTGCATGTATTCGCAGTTTGAAATTACGAATTTTTATACCCAAAGTATGCCAAGTACTGAAAGCGGCGTTTGGTCTCATTTGTCCCAAACCTCCCTCCAGTTTTCAAAATATCCCAAACATCCCAATTTCGAGGCCTGAGCCATATTTTGGGGCCAAATTCTGGCTCTTTGCACGTATTCGCAGTTTGATATTACGACATTTTATACCCAACATATGCGAAGTACAGAAAGCGGCAGTGAGTCACATTTGTCCCAAACCTTCCTGCAGTTTTCAAAATATCCCAAACATCCCAATATCGAGGCCTGAGCCATATTTTTTAGCCAAATTCTGGCTCTCTGCACGTTTTCGCAGTTTGATAATACGAATTTTATACCCAACATATGCAGAGTACTGAAAGCGGCAGTGAGTCACATTTTGCACAAACTCCCCTGCAATTTTCAAAATATCTCAAACATCCCAATTTCGACGCCTGAGCCATATTTTGGAGCCAAATTCTGGCTCTCTGCACGTATTCGCAGTTTGAAATTATGACTTTTTTATACCCAACATATGCAAAGTACTGAAAGCGACTTTTGGTCACATTTGTCCCAATCCCCCCTGCAGTTTTCAAAATATCCCAAATATCCCAAAATCGAGGACTGAGCCATATTTTGGAGCCAAATTCTGGCTCTCTGCACATATTCGCAGTTTGAAATTACATCTTATTATACCCAACATATGCCAAGTACTGAAAGCGGCAATGAATTACATTTTGCACAAACTCCCCTGCAGTTTTCGAAATATCCCAAATATCCCAATTTCGAGGCCTGAGCCATATTTTGGAGCCAAATTCTGGCACTCTGCACGTATTTGCAGTTTAAAATAACGACTTTTTATACCCAACATATGCCAAGTCCTGAAAGCGGCAGTGAGTCACATTTTGCACAAACTCCCCTGCAATTTTCGAAATATCCCAAATATCCCAATTTCGAGCCTTGAGCCATATTTTGGAGCCAAATTCTGGCTCTCTGCACGTATTCGCAGTTTGAAATTACGACTTTTTATACCCAACATATGTCAAGTACCGAAAGCGGCGTTTGGTCATATTTGTCCCAAAGTCCCCTGCAGTTTTCAAAATATCCCAAACATCCAAATTTCGAGGCCTGTGCAATATTTAGTAGCCAAATTCTGGCTCTCTGCACGTATTCGCAGTTTGAAATTACGAATTTTTTATACTCAACATATGCCAAGTACTGAAAGCGACGTTTGGTCACATTTATCCCAAACCTCCCTGCAGTTTTCAAAATAACCCAAATATCCTAATTACGAGGCCTGAGCCATATTTTGGAGCCAAATTTTGGCTCTCTGCACGTATTCGCAGTTTGATATTACGACTTTTTAAACCCAACATATGCCAAGTACTGGACGCAGCAGTGAGTCACATTTTAAACAAACTCCCCTGCAGTTTTCAAAATATCCCAAACATCCCAATTTCGAGGCCTGAGCCATATTTTGGAGCCAAATTAAGGCTCTCTGCACGTACTCGCAGTTTGAAATTGCGACTTTTTTATACCCAACATATGCCAAGTGCTGGAAGCGGCGTTTGGTCACATTTGTCCCAATCCACTCTGCAGTTTTCAAAATATCCCAAACATCCTAATATCGAGGCCTGAGCCATATTTTGGAGCCAAATTCTGGATCTCTGCACGTATTCGCAGTTTGAAGTTACGACTTTTTATACCCAACATATGCCAAGTCCTGAAAGCGGCGTTTGGTCACATTTGTCCCAAACCACTCTCCAGTTTTCAAAATATCCCAAACATTCCAATTTCGAGGCCTGAGCCATATTTTGGAGCCAAATTCTGGCTCTATGCACGTATTCGCAGTTTGATATTACGACTTTTTATACCTAACATATGCTAAGTACTGAAAGCGGCAGTGAGTCACATTTTGCACAAACTCCCCTGCAGTTTTCAAAATATCCCAAACATCCCAATTTCGACGCCTGAGCCATATTTTGGAGCCAAATTCTGGCTCTCTGCACGTATTCGCAGTTTGATATTACGACTTTTTTATACCCAACATATGCGAAGTACTGAAAGTGGCGTTTGGTCACATATGTCCCAATCCCCCCTGCAGTTTTCAAAATATCCCAAATATCCCAATATCGAGGACTGAGCCATATTTTGGAGCCAAATTCTGGCTCTCTGCACGTATTCGCAGTTTGAAATTACAACTTATTATACCCAACATATACCAAGTACTGGAAGCGACAATGAGTTACATTTTGCACAAACTCCCCTGCAGTTTTTGAAATATCCCAAATATCCCAATTTCGAGGCCTGAGTCATATTTTGGAGCCAAATTCTGGCTCTCTCCACGTATTCGCAGTTTGAAATATCGACTTTTTATACCCAACATATGCGAAGTCCTGAAAGCGGCGTTTGGTCACATTTGTCCCAAACCTCCCTCCAGTTTTCAAAATATCCCAAACATCCCAATTTCGAGGCCTGAGCCATATTTTGGGGCCAAATTCTGGCTCTTTGCACGTATTCGCAGTTTGATATTACGACTTTTTATACCCAACATATGCAAAGTACAGAAAGCGGCAGTGAGTCACATTTGTCTCAAACCTTCCTGCAGTTTTCAAAATATCCCAAACATCCCAATATCGAGGCCTGAGCCATATTTTTTAGCCAAATTCTGGCTCTCTGCACGTTTTCGCAGTTTGATAATACGAATTTTCGCCCCCCAACATATGCAGAGTACTGAAAGCGGCAGTGAGTCACATTTTGCACAAACTCCCCTGCAATTTTCAAAACATCCCAAACATCCCAATTTCGACGCCTGAGCCATATTTTGGAGCCAAATTTTGGCTCTCTGCACGTATTCGCAGTTTGAAATTACAACTTATTATACCCAACATATGCCAAGTACTGAAAGCGGCAATGAGTTACATTTTGCACAAACTCCCCTGCAGTTTTCGAAATATCCCAAATATCCCAATTTCGAGGCCTGAGCCATATTTTGGAGCCAAATTCTGGCTCTCTGCACGTATTCGCAGTTTAAAATAACGATTTTTATACCCAACATATGCCAAGTACTGAAAGCGGCGTTTGGTCACATTTGTCCCAAATCTTCCTGCAGTTTTCTAAATATCCCAAACATCCCAATATCGAGGCCTGAGCCATATTTTGGAGCTAAATTCTGGCTCTCTGTACGTATTCGCAGTTTGATATTACGAATTTTTATACCCAGCATATACGAAGTCCTGAAAGCGGCAGCGAGTCACATTTTGCACAAACTCCCCTGCAATTTTCGAAATATCCCAAATATCCCAATTTCGAGCCTTGAGCCATATTTTGGAGCTAAATTCTGGCTCTCTGCACGTATTCGTAGTTTGAAATTACGACTTTTTATACCCAACATATGCGAAGTATTGAAAGCGGCTTTTGGTCACATTTGTCCCAAACCTCCTTGCAGTTTTCAAAATATCCCCAATATCCCAATTCCGAGGCCTGAGCCATATTTTGTAGCCAAATTCTGGCTCTCTGCACGTATTCGTAGTTTGAAATTACGACTTTTTATACCCAACATATGTAAAGTACCGAAAGCGGCGTTTGGTCATATTTGTCCCAAAGTCCCCTGCAGTTTTCAAAATATCCCAAACATCCCAATTTCGAGGCCTGAGCCATATTTTGTAGCCAAATTCTGGCTCTCTGCACGTATTCGCAGTTTGAAATTACGGCTTTTTTATACCCAACATATACGAAGTACTGAAAGCGGCGCTTGGTCACATTTGTCCTAAACCTTCCTGCAGTTTTCAATATATCCCAAACATCCCTATATCGAGGCCTGAGCCATATTTTGGAGCCAAATTCTGGCTCTCTGCAAGTATTCGCAGTTTGATATTACGAATTTTATACCCAACATATGCCAAGTACTGAAAGCGGCAGTGAGTCACATTTTGAAACAAACTCCCCTCCAGTTTTCAAAATATCCCAAATATCCCAATTTCGAGGCCTGAGCCATATTTTGGAGCCAAATTCTGGCTCTCTGCACGTATTCGCAGTTTGATATTACGACTTTTTATACCCAACATATGCCAAGAACTGGACGCGGCAGTGAGTAACATTTTGCACAAACTCCCCTGCAGTTTTCAAAATATCCCAAACATCCCAATTTCGAGGCCTGAGCCATATTTTGGAGCCAAATTCTGGCACACTGCACGTATTCGCTGTTTGAAATTGCATATTTTTATACCCAATATATGCTAAGTACTGAAAGCGGCGTTTGGTCACATTTGTCCCAAACATCCCTGCAGTTTTCAAAATATCCCTAATATCCCAATATCGAGGCCTGAACCATATTTTGAAGCCAAATTCTGGCTTTTTGCATCTATTCGCAGTTTTAAATTACGACTTTTTATACCCAACATATGCCTAGTCCTGACAACGGCAGAGTCACAATTTGCACAATCTCCCCTATAGTTTTCAAAATATCCCAGATATCCCAATTTCGAGGCCCTGAGCCATATTTTGGAGCCAAATTCTGGCTCTGCACGTGTTCGCAGTTTGAAATTGCGACTTTTTTATACCCAACATATGCCAAGTGCTGGAAGCGGCTTTTGGTCACATTTGTCCCAAACCTTCCTGCAGTTTTCAAAATATCCCAAACATCCCTATATCGAGGCCTGAGCCATATTTTGGAGCCAAATTCTGGCTCTCTGCAAGTATTCGCAGTTTTATATTACGAATTTTATACCCAACATATGCCAAGTACTGAAAGCGGCAGTGAGTCACATTTTGCAAAATAATATCCCAATTTCGAGGCCTTAGCCATATTTTCTAGCCAAATTCAGGCTCTCTGCACGTATTCGCAGTTTGAAATTGCGACTTTTTTATACCCAACATATGCCAAGTGCTGGAAGCGGCGTTTGGTCACATTTGTCCCAATCCCCTCTGCAGTTTTCAAAATATCCCAAACATCCTAATATCGAGGCCTGAACCATATTTTGGAGCCAAATTCTGGATCTCTGCACGTATTTGCAGTTTGAAATTACGACTTTTTATACCCAACATATGCCAAGTCCTGAAAGCGGCGTTTGGTCACATTTGTCCCAAACCTCCCTCCAGTTTTCAAAATATCCCAAACATTCCAATTTCGAGGTCTGAGCCATGTTTTGGAGCCAAATTCTGGCTCTATGCACGTATTCACAGTTTGATATTACGACTTTTTATACCCAACATATGCTAAGTACTGAAAGCGGCAGTGAGTCACATTTTGCACAAACTCCCCTGCAGTTTTCAAAATATCCCAAACATCCCAATTTCGACGCCTGAGCCATATTTTGGAGCCAAATTCTGGCTCTCTGCACGTATTCGCAGTTTGATATTACAACTTTTTTATACCCAACATATGCGAAGTACTGAAAGTGGCGTTTGGTCACATTTGTCCCAATCCCCCCTGCAGTTTTCAAAATATCCCAAATATCCCAATATCGAGGACTGAGCCATATTTTGGAGCCAAATTCTGGCTCTCTGCACGTATTCGCAGTTTGAAATTAGGACTTTTCATACCAAACATATGCCAAGTACTGAAAGCGGCGTTTGGTCATATTTGTCCCAAAGTCCCCTGCAGTTTTCAAAATATCCCAAATATCCCAATTTCGAAACCTGAGCCATATTTTGGAGCTAAATTCTGACTCTCTGCACGTATTCGCAGTTCGAAATTACGTCTTTTTATACCCAACAAATGCCAAGTACTGAAAGCGGCGTTTGGTCACATTTGTCCCAAACCTCCTCGCAGTTTTCAAAATATCCCAAATATCCCAATTTCGAGGCCTGAGCCATATTTTGGAGCCAATTTCTGGCTCTCTGCATGTATTCGCAGTTTGAAATTGCCATTTTTTTTATACCCAACATAAGCCAAGTACTGAAAGCGACGTTTGGTCACATTTGTCCCAAACCTCCCTGCAGTTTTCGAAATATTCCAAATATTCCAATTTCGAGGCCTGAGCTATATTTTGGAGTCAAATTCTGGCTCTCTGCATGTATTCGCAGTTTGAAATTACGAATTTTTATACCCAAAGTATGCCAAGTACTGAAAGCGGCGTTTGGTCACATTTGTGACAAACCTCCCTCCAGTTTTCAAAATATCCCAAACATCCCAATTTCGAGGCCTGAGCCATGTTTTGGGGCCAAATTCTGGCTCTTTGCTTTATTCGCAGTTTGATATTACGACTTTTTATACCCAACATATGCGAAGTACAGAAAGCGGCAGTGAGTCACATTTGTCCCAAACCTTCCTGCAGTTTTCAAAATATCCCAAACATCCCAATATCGAGGCCTGAGCCATATTTTGGAGCCAAATTCTGGCTCTCTGCACGTATTCGCAGTTTGATAATAGGAATTTTATACCCAACATATGCAGAGTACTGAAAGCGGCAGTGAGTCACATTTTGTACAAACTCCCCTGCAGTTTTCAAAACATCCCAATAATCCCAATTTCGACGCCTGAGCCATATTTTGGAGCCAAATTCTGGCTCTCTGCACGTATTCGCAGTTTGATAATAGGAATTTTATACCCAACATATGCAGAGTACTGAAAGCGGCAGTGAGTCACATTTTGTACAAACTCCCATGCAGTTTTCAAAACATCCCAATAATCCCAATTTCGACGCCTGAGCCATATTTTGGAGCCAAATTCTGGCTCTCTGCACGTATTCGCAGTTTGAAATTACGAATTTTGTATACCCAACATATGTGAAGTACTGAAAGCGGCGTTTGGTCACATTTGTCCCAATCCCCCCCGCAGTTTTCAAAATATCCAAAATATCCCAATTTCGAGGCCTGAGCCATATTTTGGAGCCAAATTCTGGCTCTCTGCACGTATTCGCAGTTTAAAATAACGAATTTTATACCCAACATATGCCAAGTACTGAAAGCGGCGTTTAGTCACATTTGTCCCAAATCTTCCTGCAGTTTTCAAAATATCCCAAACATCCCAATATCGAGGCCTGAGCCATATTTTGGAGCTAAATTCTGGCTCTCTGCACGTATTCGCAGTTTGATATTACGACTTTTTATACCCAACATATGCGAAGTCCTGAAAGCGGCAGCGAGCCACATTTTGCACAAACTCCCCTGCAATTTTCGAAATATCCCAAATATCCCAATTTCGAGCCTTGTGCCATATTTTGGAGCCAAATTCAGGCTCTTCGCACGTATTCGCAGTTTGAAATTACGACTTTTTATACCCAACATATGTAAAGTACCGAAAGCGGCGTTTGGTCATATTTGTCCCAAAGTCCCCTGCAGTTTTCAAAATATCCCAAACATTCCAATTTCGAGGCCTGAGCCATATTTTGGAGTCAAATTCTGGCTCTCTGCATGTATTCGCAGTTTGAAATTACGAATTTTTATACCCAACATATGCGAAGTACTGAAAGTGGCGTTTGGTCACATTTGTCCCAAACCTCCCTCCAGTTTTCAAAATATCCCAAACATCCCAATTTCGAGGCCTGAGCCATATTTTTGGGCCAAATTATGGCTCTCTGCAGGTATTCGCAGTTTGAAATTACGACTTTTTTATACCCAACATATGCGAAGTACTGAAAGTGGCGTTTGGTCACATTTGTCCCAAACCTTCCTGCAGTTTTCAATATATCCCAAACATCCCTATATTGAGGCCTGAGCCATATTTTGGAGCCAAATTCTGGCTCTCTGCAAGTATTCGCAATTTGATATTACGAATTTTATACCCAACATATGCCAAGTACTGAAAGCGGCAGTGAGTCACATTTTGCACAAACTCCCCTCCAGTTTTCAAAATATCCCAAATATCCCAATTTCGAGGCCTGAGCCATATTTAGAGCCAAATTCTGGCTCTCTGCACGTATTCGCAGTTTGATATTACGACTTTTATACCCAACATATGCCAAGAACTGGACTCGGCAGTGAGTCACATTTTGCACAAACTCCCCTGCAATTTTCAAAATATCCCAAACATCCCAATTTCGAGGCCTGAGCCATATTTTGGAGCCAAATTCTGGTTCTCTGCACGTATTCGCAGTTTGAAATTACGAATTTTTATACCCAACATATGCGATGTACTGAAAGCGGCGTTTGGTCACATTTGTCCCAAACCTCTTTGCAGTTTTCAAAATATTCCATATATCCCAATTTCGAGGCTTGAGCCATATTTTAGAGCCAAATTCAGGCTCTCTGCACGTATTCGCAGTTTGAAATTACGACTTTTTATACCCAACATATGTTAAGTACCGAAAGCAGCGTTTGGTCATAATTGTCCGAAAGTCCCCTGCAGTTTTCAAAATATCCCAAACATCACAATTTCGAGGCCTGAGCAATATTTTGGAGCCAAATTCTGGCTCTCTGCACGTATTCGCAGTTTGAAACTGCGAATTTTTTATACCCAACATATGCCAAGTACTGAAAGCGGCGTTTGGTCACATTTGTCCCAAACCTCCCTGCAGTTTTCAAAATAACCCAAATATCCTAATTACGAGGCCTGAGCCATATTTTGGAGCCAAATTTTGGCTCTCTGCACGTATTCGCAGTTTGATATTACGACTTTTTAAACCCAACATATGCCAAGTACTGGACGCAGCAGTGAGTCACATTTTGAACAAACTCCCCTGCAGTTTTCAAAATATCCCAAACATCCCAATTTCGAGGACTGAGCTATATTTTGGAGCCAAATTCTGGCTCTCTGCACATATTCGCAGTTTGAAATTACGAATTTTTTATACCCAACATATGCGAAGTACTGAAAGCGGCGTTTGGTCACATTTGTCCAAAACCTTCCTGCAGTTTTCAAAATATTCCAAACATCCCTATATCGAGGCCTGAGCCATATTTTGGAGCCAAAATCTGGCTCTCTGCAAGTATTCGCAGTTTGATATTACGAATTTTATACCCAACATATGCCAAGTACTGAAAATGGCAGTGAGTGACATTTTGCACAAACTCCCCTCCAGTTTTCAAAATATCCCAAATATCCCAATTTTGAGGCCTGAGCCATATTTTGGAGCCAAATTCAGGCTCTCTGCACGTTTTCGCAGTTTGAAATTGCGACTTTTTTATACCCAATATATGCCAAGTGCTGAAAGCGGCGTTTGGTCACATTTGTCCCAAACCTCCCTCCAGTTTTTAAAATATCCCAAACATCCTAATTTCGAGACCTGAGCCAAATTTTGGAGCCAAACTCTGGCTCTATGCACGTATTCGCAGTTTGATATTACATCTTTTTATACCCAACATATGCCAAGTCCTGAATGCGGCAGTGAGTCACATTTTGCACAAACTCCCTGCAGTTTTCGAAATATCCCAAATTTCCCAATTTCGAGGCCTGAGACATATTTTGGAGCCAATTTCAGGCTCTCTGCACGTATTCGCAGTTTGAAATTGCGACTTTTTTATACCCAACATATGCCAAGTGCTGGAAGCGGCGTTTGGTCACATTTGTCCCAATCCCCTCTGCAGTTTTCAAAATATCACAAACATCCTAATATCGAGGCCTGAGCAATATTTTGGAGCCAAATTCTGGATCTCTGCACTTATTCGCAGTTTAAAATTACGACTTTTTATACCCAACATATGCCAAGTCCTAAAAGCTGCGTTTGGTCACATTTGTCCCAAACCTCCCTCCAGTTTTCAAAATATCACAAACATTCCAATTTCGAGGCCTGAGCCATATTTTGAAGCCAAATTCTGGCTCTATGCACGTATTCGCAGTTTGATATTACGACTTTTTATACCCAACGTATGCTAAGTACTGAAAGCGGCAGTGAGTCACATTTTGCACAAACTCCCCTTCAGTTTTCAAAATATCCCAAACATCCCAATTTCGACGCCTGAGCCATATTTTGGAGCCAAATTCAGGCTCTCTGCACGTATTCGCAGTTTGATATTACAACTTTTTTATACCCAACATATGCGAAGTACTGAAAGTGGCGTTTGGTCACATTTGTCCCAATCCCCCCTGCAGTTTTCAAAATATCCCAAATATCCCAATATCGAGGACTGAGCCATATTTTGGAGCCAAATTCTGGCTCTCTTCACGTATTCGCAGTTTGAAATTACATCTTATTATACCCAACATATGCCAAGTACTGAAAGCGGCAATGAATTGCATTTTGCACAAACTCCCATGCAGTTTTCGAAATATCCCAAATATCCCAATTTCGAGCCTTGAGCCATATTTTGGAGCCAAATTCTGGCTCTCTGCACGTATTCGCAGTTTGAAATTACGACTTTTTATACCCAACATATGTCAAGTACCGAAAGCGGCGTTTGGTCATATTTGTCCCAAAGTCCCCTGCAGTTTTCAAAATATCCCAAACATCCCAATTTCGAGGCCTGAGCAATATTTTGTAGCCAAATTCTGGCTCTCTGCACGTATTCGCAGTTTGAAATTACAACTTATTATACCCAACATATACCAAGTACTGGAAGCGACAATGAGTTACATTTTGCACAAACTCCCCCGCAGTTTTTGAAATATCCCAAATATCCCAATTTCGAGGCCTGAGTCATATTTTGGAGCCAAATTCTGGCTCTCTGCACGTATTCGCAGTTTGAAATATCGACTTTTTATACCCAACATATGCGAAGTACTGAAAGCGGCGTTTAGTCACATTTGTCCCAAACCTCCTTGCAGTTTTCAAAATATTCCATATATCCCAATTTCGAGGCCTGAGCCATATTTTGGAGCCAAATTCAGGCTCTCTGCACGTATTCGCAGTTTGAAATTACGACTTTTTATACCCAACATATGTCAAGTACCGAAAGCAGCGTTAGGTCATATTTGTCCCAAAGTCCCCTGCAGTTTTCAAAATATCCCTAACATCCCAATTTCGAGGCCTGAGCCATATTTTGGAGCCAAATTTTGGCTCTCTGCAAGTATTCGCAGTTTGATATTACGACTTTTTATACCCAACATATGCCAAGTACTGAAAGCGACATTTGGTCACATTTGTCTCAAACCTCCCTGCAGTTTTCAAAATAACCCAAATATCCTAATTACGAGGCCTGAGCCATATTTTGGAGCCAAATTTTGGCTCTCTGCACGTATTCGCAGTTTGATATTACGACTTTTTAAACCCAACATATGCCAAGTACTGGACGCAGCAGTGAGTCACATTTTGAACAAACTCCCCTGCAGTTTTCAAAATATCCCAAACATCCCAATTTCGAACCTGAGCTATATTTTGGAGCCAAATTCTGGCTCTCTGCACGTATTCGCAGTTTGAAATTACGACTTTTTTATACCCAACATATGCGAAGTACTGAAAGCGGCGTTTGGTCACATTTGTCCAAAACCTTCTTGCAGTTTTCAAAATATCCCAAACATCCCTATATCGAGGCCTGAGCCATATTTTGGAGCCAAATTCTGGCTCTCTGCAAATATTCGCAGTTTGATATTACGAATTTTATACCCAACATATGCCAAGTACTGAAAGCGGCAGTGAGTCACATTTTGCACAAACTCCCCTTCAGTTTTCAAAATATCCCAATTTCGAGGCCTGAGCCATATTTTGGAATCAAATTCTGGCTCTCTGCACGTATTCGCAGTTTGAAATTACATCTTTTTATACCCAACATATACCAAGTGCTGAAAGCGGCGTTTGGTCACATTTGTCCCAAACCTCCCTCCAGTTTTTTAAATATCCCAAACATCCCAATTTCGAGACCTGAGCCATATTTTGGAGCCAAATTCTGGCTCTATGCACGTATTCGCAGTTTGATATTAGGACTTTTTATACCCAACATATGCCAAGTCCTGAAAGCGGCAGTGAGTCACATTATGCCCAAACTCACCTGCAGTTTTCAAAATATCCCAATTTCGAGGCCTGAGCCATATTTTGGAATCAAATTCTGGCTCTCTGCACGTATTCGCAGTTTGAAATTACATCTTTTTATACCCAACATATACCAAGTGCTGAAAGCGGCGTTTGGTCACATTTGTCCCAAACTTCCCTCCAGTTTTCGAAATATCCCAAATATCCCAATTTCGAGACCTGAGCCATATTTTGGAGCCAAATTCTGGCTTTCTGCACGTATTCGCAGTTTGAAATTGTGACTTTTTTATACCCAACATATGCGAAGTACTGAAAGCGGCTTTTGGTCACATTTGTCCCAATCCCCCCTGCAGTTTTCAAAATATCCCAAATATCCCAATTTCGATAGCTGAGCCATATTTTGGAGCCAAATTCTAGCTCTTTGCACGTATTCGCAGTTTGATATTTCGACTTTTTATACCGAACACATGCCAAGTACTGGATGCGGCACTGAGTCACATTTTGCATAAACTCCCCTGCAGTTTTCAAAATATCCCAAACATCCCAATTTCGACGCCTGAGCCATATTTTGGAGCCAAATTCAGGCTCTCTGCACGTATTCGCAGTTTGATATTACAACTTTTTTATACCCAACATATGCGAAGTACTGAAAGTGGCGTTTGGTCACATTTGTCCCAAACCTCCCTCCTGTTTTCAAAATATCACAAACATTCCAATTTCGAGGCCTGAGCCATATTTTGAAGCCAAATTCTGGCTCTATGCACGTATTCGCAGTTTGATATTACGACTTTTTATACCCAACGTATGCTAAGTACTGAAAGCGGCAGTGAGTCACATTTTGCACAAACTCCCCTTCAGTTTTCAAAATATCCCAAACATCCCAATTTCGACGCCTGAGCCATATTTTGGAGCCAAATTCAGGCTCTCTGCACGTATTCGCAGTTTGATATTACAACTTTTTTATACCCAACATATGCGAAGTACTGAAAGTGGCGTTTGGTCACATTTGTCCCAATCCCCCCTGCAGTTTTCAAAATATCCCAAATATCCCAATATCGAGGACTGAGCCATATTTTGGAGCCAAATTCTGGCTCTCTTCACGTATTCGCAGTTTGAAATTACATCTTATTATACCCAACATATGCCAAGTACTGAAAGCGGCAATGAATTGCATTTTGCACAAACTCCCATGCAGTTTTCGAAATATCCCAAATATCCCAATTTCGAGCCTTGAGCCATATTTTGGAGCCAAATTCTGGCTCTCTGCACGTATTCGCAGTTTGAAATTGTGACTTTTTATACCCAACATATGCCAAGTGCTGGAAGCGGCAGTGAGTCACATTTTGCCCAAACTCACCTGCAGTTTTCAAAATATCCCAAATATCCCAATTTCGAGCCTTGAGCCATATTTTGGAGTCAAATTCTGGCTCTCTGCACGTATTCGCTGTTTGAAATTACATCTTTTTATACCCAACATATGCCAAGTACTGAACGCGGCGTTTGGTCACATTTGTCCCAAACACCCCTGCAGTTTTCAAAATATCCCAAATATCCCAATTTCGAGGCCTGAACCATATTTTGGAGTCAAATTCTGGCTCTCTGCACGTATTCGTAGTTTGAAATTACGACTTTTTTATACCCAACATATGCAAAGGACTGAAAGCGGCGTTTGGTCACATTTGTCTCAAACCTCCCTGCAGTTTTCAAAATATCCCAAATATCCCAATATCGAGGCCTGAGCCATATTTTCAAGCCAAATTCTGGCTCTTTGCATGTATTCGCAGTTTTAAATTACGAATTTTTATACCCAACAAATGCGAAGTACTGAAAGCGGCTTTTGGTCACATTTGTCCCAATCCCCCCTGCAGTTTTCAAAATATCCCAAAAATCCCAATATCGAGGTCTGAGCCATATTTTGGAGCCAAATTCTGGCTCTCTGCACGTATTCGCAGTTTGAAATTATAACTTATTATACCCAACATATACCAAGTACTGAAAGCGGCAATGAGTTACATTTTGCACAAACTCCCCTGCAGTTTTCGAAATATCCCAAATGTCCCAATTTCGTGTCCTGAGCCATATTTTTTAGCCAAATTCTGGCTCTCTGCACGTATTTGCAGTTTGAAATTGCGATTTTTTTATACCCAACATAAGCCAAGTACTGAAAGCGACGTTTGGTCACATTTGTCCCAAACCTCGCTGCAGTTTTCGAAATATTCCAAATATTCCAATTTCGAGGCATGAGCCATATTTTGGGGCCAAATTCTGGATCTTTGCACGTATTCGCAGTTTGATATTACGACTTTTTATTCCCAAAGTATGCCAAGTACTGAACGCGGCGTTTGGTCACATTTGTCCCAAACCTCCCTCCAGTTTTCAAAATATCCCAAACATCCCAATTTCGAGGCCTGAGCCATATTTTGGGGCCAAATTCTGGATCTTTGCACGTATTCGCAGTTTGATATTACGACTTTTTATACCCAACATATGCGAAGTACAGAAAGCGGCAGTGAGTCACATTTGTCCCAAACCTTCCTGCAGTTTTCAAAATATCCCAAACATCCCAATATCGAGGCCTGAGCCATATTTTGGAGCCAAATTCTGGCTCTCTGCACGTATTCGCAGTTTGATAATACGAATTTTATACCCAACATATGCAAAGTACTGAAAGCGGCAGTGAGTCACATTTTGCACAAACTCCCCTGCAGTTTTCAAAACATCCCAATATCGACGCCTGAGCTATAATTTGGAGCCAAATTCTGGCTCTCTGAACGTATTCGCAGTTTGAAATTACGACTTTTTTATACCCAACATATGCGAAGTACTGAAAGCGGCGTTTGGTCACATTTGTCCCAATCCCCCCTGCAGTTTTCAAAATATCCCAAATATCCCAATATCGAGGCCTGAGCCATATTTTGGAGCCAAATTTTGGCTCTCTGCACGTATTCGCAGTTTGAAATTACAACTTATTATACCCAACATATGCCAAGTACTGAAAGCGGCAATGAGTTACATTTTGCACAAACTCCCCTGCAGTTCTCGAAATATCCCAAATATCCCAATTTCGAGGCCTGAGCCATATTTTGGAGCCAAATTCTGGCTCTCTGCACGTATTCGCAGTTTGAAATTAAGACTTTTTATACCCACATATGCCAAGTCCTGAAAGCGGCTTTTGGTCACATTTGTCCCAAACCTCCCTGCAGTTTTCAAAATATCCCAAATATCCCAATTTCGAGGCCTGAGCCATATTTTGGAGCCAAATTCTGGCTCTCTGCAAGTATTCGCAGTTTGATATTACGACTTTTTATACCCAACATATGCCAAGTACTGAAAGCGGCTGTGAGTCACATTTTGCACAAACTCCCCTGCAGTTTTCAAAATATCTCAAACATCCCAATTTCGACGCCTGAGCCATATTTTGGAGCCAAATTCTGGCTCTCTGCACGTATTCGCAGTTTGAAATTATGACTTTTTTATACCCAACATATGCAAAGTACTGAAAGCGACTTTTGGTCACATTTGTCCCAATCCCCCCTGCAGTTTTCAAAATATCCCAAATATCCCAATATCGAGGTCTGAGCCATATTTTGGAGCCAAATTCTGGCTCTCTGCACGTATTCGCAGTTTGAAATTATAACTTATTATACCCAACATATACCAAGTACTGAAAGCGGCAATGAGTTACTTTTTGCACAAACTCCCCTGCAGTTTTCGAAATACCCCAAATATCCCAATTTCGTGGCCTGAGCCATATTTTGGAGCCAAATTCTGGCTCTCTGCACGTATTTGCAGTTTGAAATTGCGATTTTTTTATACCCAACATAAGCCAAGTACTGAAAGCGACGTTTGGTCACATTTGTCCCAAACCTCCCGGCAGTTTTCGAAATATTCCAAATATTCCAATTTCGAGGCATGAGCCATATTTTGGAGTCAAATTCTGGCTCTCTGCATGTATTCGCAGTTTGAAATTACGACTTTTTATACCCAAAGTATGCCAAGTACTGAACACGGCGTTTGGTCACATTTGTCCCAAACCTCCCTCCAGTTTTCAAAATATCCCAAACATCCCAATTTCGAGGCCTGAGCCATATTTTGGGGCCAAATTCTGGATCTTTGCACGTATTCGCAGTTTGATATTACGACTTTTTTTACCCAACATATACGAAGTACAGAAAGCGGCAGTGAGTAACATTTGTCCCAAACCTTCCTGCAGATTTCAAAATATCCCAAACATCCCAATATCGAGGCCTGAGCCATATTTTGGAGCCAAATTTTGGCTCTCTGCACGTATTCGCAGTTTGATAATACGAATTTTATACCCAACAAATGCGAAGTACTGAAAGCGGCAGTGAGTCACATTTTGCACAAACTCCCCTGCAGTTTTCAAAACATCCCAATATCGACGCCTGAGCCATAATTTGGAGACAAATTCTGGCTCTCTGCACGTATTCGCAGTTTGAAATTACGACTTTTTTATACCCAACATATGCGAAGTACTGAAAGCGGCGTTAGGTCACATTTGTCCCAATCCCGCCTGCAGTTTTCCAAATATCCCAAATATCCCAATATCGAGGCCTAAGCCATATTTTGGAGCCAAATTTTGTCTCTCTGCACGTATTCGCAGTTTGAAATTACAACTTATTATACCCAACATATGCCAAGTACTGAAAGCGGCAGTGAGTCACATTTTGCACAAACTCCCCTGCAATTTTCGAAATATCCCAAATATCACAATTTAGAGCCTTGAGCCATATTTTGGAGCCAAATTCTGGCTCTCTGCACGTATTCGCAGTTTGAAATTACGACTTTTTATACCCAACATATGCCAAGTACTGAAAGCGGCGTTTGGTCACATTTGTCCCAAACTTCCCTCCAGTTTTCAAAATATCTCAAACATCCCAATTTTGAGGCCTGAGCCATATTTTAGAGCCAAAATCTGGCTCTCTGCACGTATTCGCAGTTTGAATTTACGACTTTTTATACCCAACATATGCGTAGTACTGAAAGCGGCGTTTGGTCACATTTGTCCCAAACCTCCTTGCAGTTTTCAAAATATCCCAAATATCCCAATTCCGAGGCCTGAGCCATATTTTGGAGCCAAATTCAGGCTCTTCGCACGTATTCGCAGTTTGAAATTACGACTTTTTATACCCAACATATGCCAAGTACTGAAAGCGGCGTTTGGTCACATTTGTCTAAAACCTTCCTGCAGTTTTCAAAATATCGCAAACATCCCTATATTGAGGCCTGAGCCATATTTTGGAGCCAAATTCTGGCTCTCTGCACGTATTTGCAGCTTGATATTACGAATTTTAAACCCAACATATGCCAAGTACTGAAAGCGGCTGTGAGTCACATTTTGCACAAACTCCCCTGCAGTTTTCAAAATATCTCAAACATCCCAATTTCGACGCCTGAGCCATATTTTGGAGCCAAATTCTGGCTCTCTGCACGTATTCGCAGTTTGAAATTATGACTTTTTTATACCCAACATATGCAAAGTACTGAAAGCGACTTTTGGTCACATTTGTCCCAATCCCCCCTGCAGTTTTCAAAATATCCCAAATATCCCAATATCGAGGTCTGAGCCATATTTTGGAGCCAAATTCTGGCTCTCTGCACGTATTCGCAGTTTGAAATTATAACTTATTATACCCAACATATACCAAGTACCGAAAGCGGCAATGAGTTACATTTTGCACAAACTCCCCTGCAGTTTTCGAAATATCCCAAATATCCCAATTTCGTGGCCTGAGCCATATTTTGGAGCCAAATTCTGGCTCTCTGCACGTATTTGCAGTTTGAAATTGCGATTTTTTTATACCCAACATAAGCCAAGTACTGAAAGCGACGTTTGGTCACATTTGTCCCAAACCTCCCGGCAGATTTCGAAATATTCCAAATATTCCAATTTCGAGGCCTGAGCCATATTTTGGAGCCAAATTCTGGCTCTCTGCATGTATTCGCAGTTTGAAATTTCAAATTTTTATACCCAACATATGCGAAGTACTGAAAGCGGCGTTTGGTCACATTTGTCACAAACCTCCTTGCAGTTTTCAAAATATTCCATGTATCCCAATTTCGAGGCCTGAGCCATAATTTGGAGCCAAATTCAGGCTCTCTGCACGTATTCGCAGTTTGAAATTACGACTTTTTATACCCAACATTTGTCAAGTACCGAAAGCAGCGTTTTGTCATATTTGTCCCAAAGTCCCTTGCAGTTTTCAAAATATCCCAAACATCCCAATTTCGAGGCCTGAGTCATATTTTGGAGCCAAATTCTGGCTCTCTGCACGTATTCGCAGTTTGAAATTGCGACTTTTTTATACCCAACATATGCCAAGTACTGAAAGCGACATTTGGTCACATTTGTCTCAAACCTCCCTGCAGTTTTCAAAATAATCCAAATATCCTAATTACGAGACCTTAGCCATATTTTGGAGCCAAATTTTGGCTCTCTGCACGTATTCGCAGTTTGATATTACGACTTTTTAAACCCAACATATGCCAAGTACTGGACGCAGCAGTGAGTCACATTTTGAACAAACTCCCCTGCAGTTTTCAAAATATCCCAAACATCCCAATTTCGAGGCCTGAGCTATATTTTGGAGCCAAATTCTGGCTCTCTGCACGTATTCGCAGTTTGAAATTACGACTTTTTTATACCCAACATATGCTAAATACTGAAAGCGGCGTTTGGTCACATTTGTCCAAAACCTTCCTGCAATTTTCAAAATATCCCAAACATCCCTATATCGAGGCCTGAGCCATATTTTGGAGCTAAATTCTGGCTCTCTGCAAGTATTCGCATTTTGATATTACGAATTTTATACCCAACATATGCCAAGTACTGAAAGCGGCAGTGAGTCACATTTTGCACAAACTCCCCTTCAGTTTTCAAAATATCCCAAATATCCCAATTTCGAGCCTTGAGCCATATTTTGGAGCCAAATTCTGGCTCTCTGCACGTATTCGCAGTTTGAAATTACGACTTTTTATACCCAACATATGTCAAGTACCGAAAGCGGCGTTTGGTCATATTTGTCCCAAAGTCCCCTGCAGTTTTCAAAATATCCCAAACATCCCAATTTCGAGGCCTGAGCAATATTTTGTAGCCAAATTCTGGCTCTCTGCACGTATTCGCAGTTTGAAATTACAACTTATTATACCCAACATATACCAAGTACTGGAAGCGACAATGAGTTACATTTTGCACAAACTCCCCCGCAGTTTTTGAAATATCCCAAATATCCCAATTTCGAGGCCTGAGTCATATTTTGGAGCCAAATTCTGGCTCTCTGCACGTATTCGCAGTTTGAAATATCGACTTTTTATACCCAACATATGCGAAGTACTGAAAGCGGCGTTTAGTCACATTTGTCCCAAACCTCCTTGCAGTTTTCAAAATATTCCATATATCCCAATTTCGAGGCCTGAGCCATATTTTGGAGCCAAATTCAGGCTCTCTGCACGTATTCGCAGTTTGAAATTACGACTTTTTATACCCAACATATGTCAAGTACCGAAAGCAGCGTTAGGTCATATTTGTCCCAAAGTCCCCTGCAGTTTTCAAAATATCCCTAACATCCCAATTTCGAGGCCTGAGCCATATTTTGGAGCCAAATTTTGGCTCTCTGCAAGTATTCGCAGTTTGATATTACGACTTTTTATACCCAACATATGCCAAGTACTGAAAGCGACATTTGGTCACATTTGTCTCAAACCTCCCTGCAGTTTTCAAAATAACCCAAATATCCTAATTACGAGGCCTGAGCCATATTTTGGAGCCAAATTTTGGCTCTCTGCACGTATTCGCAGTTTGATATTACGACTTTTTAAACCCAACATATGCCAAGTACTGGACGCAGCAGTGAGTCACATTTTGAACAAACTCCCCTGCAGTTTTCAAAATATCCCAAACATCCCAATTTCGAACCTGAGCTATATTTTGGAGCCAAATTCTGGCTCTCTGCACGTATTCGCAGTTTGAAATTACGACTTTTTTATACCCAACATATGCGAAGTACTGAAAGCGGCGTTTGGTCACATTTGTCCAAAACCTTCTTGCAGTTTTCAAAATATCCCAAACATCCCTATATCGAGGCCTGAGCCATATTTTGGAGCCAAATTCTGGCTCTCTGCAAATATTCGCAGTTTGATATTACGAATTTTATACCCAACATATGCCAAGTACTGAAAGCGGCAGTGAGTCACATTTTGCACAAACTCCCCTTCAGTTTTCAAAATATCCCAATTTCGTGGCCTGAGCCATATTTTGGAATCAAATTCTGGCTCTCTGCACGTATTCGCAGTTTGAAATTACATCTTTTTATACCCAACATATACCAAGTGCTGAAAGCGGCGTTTGGTCACATTTGTCCCAAACCTCCCTCCAGTTTTTTAAATATCCCAAACATCCCAATTTCGAGACCTGAGCCATATTTTGGAGCCAAATTCTGGCTCTATGCACGTATTCGCAGTTTGATATTAGGACTTTTTATACCCAACATATGCCAAGTCCTGAAAGCGGCAGTGAGTCACATTATGCCCAAACTCACCTGCAGTTTTCAAAATATCCCAATTTCGAGGCCTGAGCCATATTTTGGAATCAAATTCTGGCTCTCTGCACGTATTCGCAGTTTGAAATTACATCTTTTTATACCCAACATATACCAAGTGCTGAAAGCGGCGTTTGGTCACATTTGTCCCAAACTTCCCTCCAGTTTTCGAAATATCCCAAATATCCCAATTTCGAGACCTGAGCCATATTTTGGAGCCAAATTCTGGCTTTCTGCACGTATTCGCAGTTTGAAATTGTGACTTTTTTATACCCAACATATGCGAAGTACTGAAAGCGGCTTTTGGTCACATTTGTCCCAATCCCCCCTGCAGTTTTCAAAATATCCCAAATATCCCAATTTCGATAGCTGAGCCATATTTTGGAGCCAAATTCTAGCTCTTTGCACGTATTCGCAGTTTGATATTTCGACTTTTTATACCGAACACATGCCAAGTACTGGATGCGGCACTGAGTCACATTTTGCATAAACTCCCCTGCAGTTTTCAAAATATCCCAAACATCCCAATTTCGACGCCTGAGCCATATTTTGGAGCCAAATTCAGGCTCTCTGCACGTATTCGCAGTTTGATATTACAACTTTTTTATACCCAACATATGCGAAGTACTGAAAGTGGCGTTTGGTCACATTTGTCCCAAACCTCCCTCCTGTTTTCAAAATATCACAAACATTCCAATTTCGAGGCCTGAGCCATATTTTGAAGCCAAATTCTGGCTCTATGCACGTATTCGCAGTTTGATATTACGACTTTTTATACCCAACGTATGCTAAGTACTGAAAGCGGCAGTGAGTCACATTTTGCACAAACTCCCCTTCAGTTTTCAAAATATCCCAAACATCCCAATTTCGACGCCTGAGCCATATTTTGGAGCCAAATTCAGGCTCTCTGCACGTATTCGCAGTTTGATATTACAACTTTTTTATACCCAACATATGCGAAGTACTGAAAGTGGCGTTTGGTCACATTTGTCCCAATCCCCCCTGCAGTTTTCAAAATATCCCAAATATCCCAATATCGAGGACTGAGCCATATTTTGGAGCCAAATTCTGGCTCTCTTCACGTATTCGCAGTTTGAAATTACATCTTATTATACCCAACATATGCCAAGTACTGAAAGCGGCAATGAATTGCATTTTGCACAAACTCCCATGCAGTTTTCGAAATATCCCAAATATCCCAATTTCGAGCCTTGAGCCATATTTTGGAGCCAAATTCTGGCTCTCTGCACGTATTCGCAGTTTGAAATTGTGACTTTTTATACCCAACATATGCCAAGTGCTGGAAGCGGCAGTGAGTCACATTTTGCCCAAACTCACCTGCAGTTTTCAAAATATCCCAAATATCCCAATTTCGAGCCTTGAGCCATATTTTGGAGTCAAATTCTGGCTCTCTGCACGTATTCGCTGTTTGAAATTACATCTTTTTATACCCAACATATGCCAAGTACTGAACGCGGCGTTTGGTCACATTTGTCCCAAACACCCCTGCAGTTTTCAAAATATCCCAAATATCCCAATTTCGAGGCCTGAACCATATTTTGGAGTCAAATTCTGGCTCTCTGCACGTATTCGTAGTTTGAAATTACGACTTTTTTATACCCAACATATGCAAAGGACTGAAAGCGGCGTTTGGTCACATTTGTCTCAAACCTCCCTGCAGTTTTCAAAATATCCCAAATATCCCAATATCGAGGCCTGAGCCATATTTTCAAGCCAAATTCTGGCTCTTTGCATGTATTCGCAGTTTTAAATTACGAATTTTTATACCCAACAAATGCGAAGTACTGAAAGCGGCTTTTGGTCACATTTGTCCCAATCCCCCCTGCAGTTTTCAAAATATCCCAAAAATCCCAATATCGAGGTCTGAGCCATATTTTGGAGCCAAATTCTGGCTCTCTGCACGTATTCGCAGTTTGAAATTATAACTTATTATACCCAACATATACCAAGTACTGAAAGCGGCAATGAGTTACATTTTGCACAAACTCCCCTGCAGTTTTCGAAATATCCCAAATGTCCCAATTTCGTGTCCTGAGCCATATTTTTTAGCCAAATTCTGGCTCTCTGCACGTATTTGCAGTTTGAAATTGCGATTTTTTTATACCCAACATAAGCCAAGTACTGAAAGCGACGTTTGGTCACATTTGTCCCAAACCTCGCTGCAGTTTTCGAAATATTCCAAATATTCCAATTTCGAGGCATGAGCCATATTTTGGGGCCAAATTCTGGATCTTTGCACGTATTCGCAGTTTGATATTACGACTTTTTATTCCCAAAGTATGCCAAGTACTGAACGCGGCGTTTGGTCACATTTGTCCCAAACCTCCCTCCAGTTTTCAAAATATCCCAAACATCCCAATTTCGAGGCCTGAGCCATATTTTGGGGCCAAATTCTGGATCTTTGCACGTATTCGCAGTTTGATATTACGACTTTTTATACCCAACATATGCGAAGTACAGAAAGCGGCAGTGAGTCACATTTGTCCCAAACCTTCCTGCAGTTTTTAAAATATCCCAAACATCCCAATATCGAGGCCTGAGCCATATTTTGGAGCCAAATTCTGGCTCTCTGCACGTATTCGCAGTTTGATAATACGAATTTTATACCCAACATATGCAAAGTACTGAAAGCGGCAGTGAGTCACATTTTGCACAAACTCCCCTGCAGTTTTCAAAACATCCCAATATCGACGCCTGAGCTATAATTTGGAGCCAAATTCTGGCTCTCTGAACGTATTCGCAGTTTGAAATTACGACTTTTTTATACCCAACATATGCGAAGTACTGAAAGCGGCGTTTGGTCACATTTGTCCCAATCCCCCCTGCAGTTTTCAAAATATCCCAAATATCCCAATATCGAGGCCTGAGCCATATTTTGGAGCCAAATTTTGGCTCTCTGCACGTATTCGCAGTTTGAAATTACAACTTATTATACCCAACATATGCCAAGTACTGAAAGCGGCAATGAGTTACATTTTGCACAAACTCCCCTGCAGTTCTCGAAATATCCCAAATATCCCAATTTCGAGGCCTGAGCCATATTTTGGAGCCAAATTCTGGCTCTCTGCACGTATTCGCAGTTTGAAATTAAGACTTTTTATACCCACATATGCCAAGTCCTGAAAGCGGCTTTTGGTCACATTTGTCCCAAACCTCCCTGCAGTTTTCAAAATATCCCAAATATCCCAATTTCGAGGCCTGAGCCATATTTTGGAGCCAAATTCTGGCTCTCTGCAAGTATTCGCAGTTTGATATTACGACTTTTTATACCCAACATATGCCAAGTACTGAAAGCGGCTGTGAGTCACATTTTGCACAAACTCCCCTGCAGTTTTCAAAATATCTCAAACATCCCAATTTCGACGCCTGAGCCATATTTTGGAGCCAAATTCTGGCTCTCTGCACGTATTCGCAGTTTGAAATTATGACTTTTTTATACCCAACATATGCAAAGTACTGAAAGCGACTTTTGGTCACATTTGTCCCAATCCCCCCTGCAGTTTTCAAAATATCCCAAATATCCCAATATCGAGGTCTGAGCCATATTTTGGAGCCAAATTCTGGCTCTCTGCACGTATTCGCAGTTTGAAATTATAACTTATTATACCCAACATATACCAAGTACTGAAAGCGGCAATGAGTTACTTTTTGCACAAACTCCCCTGCAGTTTTCGAAATACCCCAAATATCCCAATTTCGTGGCCTGAGCCATATTTTGGAGCCAAATTCTGGCTCTCTGCACGTATTTGCAGTTTGAAATTGCGATTTTTTTATACCCAACATAAGCCAAGTACTGAAAGCGACGTTTGGTCACATTTGTCCCAAACCTCCCGGCAGTTTTCGAAATATTCCAAATATTCCAATTTCGAGGCATGAGCCATATTTTGGAGTCAAATTCTGGCTCTCTGCATGTATTCGCAGTTTGAAATTACGACTTTTTATACCCAAAGTATGCCAAGTACTGAACACGGCGTTTGGTCACATTTGTCCCAAACCTCCCTCCAGTTTTCAAAATATCCCAAACATCCCAATTTCGAGGCCTGAGCCATATTTTGGGGCCAAATTCTGGATCTTTGCACGTATTCGCAGTTTGATATTACGACATTTTTTACCCAACATATACGAAGTACAGAAAGCGGCAGTGAGTAACATTTGTCCCAAACCTTCCTGCAGATTTCAAAATATCCCAAACATCCCAATATCGAGGCCTGAGCCATATTTTGGAGCCAAATTTTGGCTCTCTGCACGTATTCGCAGTTTGATAATACGAATTTTATACCCAACAAATGCGAAGTACTGAAAGCGGCAGTGAGTCACATTTTGCACAAACTCCCCTGCAGTTTTCAAAACATCCCAATATCGACGCCTGAGCCATAATTTGGAGACAAATTCTGGCTCTCTGCACGTATTCGCAGTTTGAAATTACGACTTTTTTATACCCAACATATGCGAAGTACTGAAAGCGGCGTTAGGTCACATTTGTCCCAATCCCGCCTGCAGTTTTCCAAATATCCCAAATATCCCAATATCGAGGCCTAAGCCATATTTTGGAGCCAAATTTTGTCTCTCTGCACGTATTCGCAGTTTGAAATTACAACTTATTATACCCAACATATGCCAAGTACTGAAAGCGGCAGTGAGTCACATTTTGCACAAACTCCCCTGCAATTTTCGAAATATCCCAAATATCACAATTTAGAGCCTTGAGCCATATTTTTGGAGCCAAATTCTGGCTCTCTGCACGTATTCGCAGTTTGAAATTACGACTTTTTATACCCAACATATGCCAAGTACTGAAAGCGGCGTTTGGTCACATTTGTCCCAAACTTCCCTCCAGTTTTCAAAATATCTCAAACATCCCAATTTGAGGCCTGAGCCATATTTTAGAGCCAAAATCTGGCTCTCTGCACGTATTCGCAGTTTGAATTTACGACTTTTTATACCCAACATATGCGTAGTACTGAAAGCGGCGTTTGGTCACATTTGTCCCAAACCTCCTTGCAGTTTTCAAAATATCCCAAATATCCCAATTCCGAGGCCTGAGCCATATTTTGGAGCCAAATTCAGGCTCTTCGCACGTATTCGCAGTTTGAAATTACGACTTTTTATACCCAACATATGCCAAGTACTGAAAGCGGCGTTTTGGTCACATTTGTCTAAAACCTTCCTGCAGTTTTCAAAATATCGCAAACATCCCTATATTGAGGCCTGAGCCATATTTTGGAGCCAAATTCTGGCTCTCTGCACGTATTTGCAGCTTGATATTACGAATTTTAAACCCAACATATGCCAAGTACTGAAAGCGGCTGTGAGTCACATTTTGCACAAACTCCCCTGCAGTTTTCAAAATATCTCAAACATCCCAATTTCGACGCCTGAGCCATATTTTGGAGCCAAATTCTGGCTCTCTGCACGTATTCGCAGTTTGAAATTATGACTTTTTTATACCCAACATATGCAAAGTACTGAAAGCGACTTTTGGTCACATTTGTCCCAATCCCCCCTGCAGTTTTCAAAAATATCCCAAATATCCCAATATCGAGGTCTGAGCCATATTTTGGAGCCAAATTCTGGCTCTCTGCACGTATTCGCAGTTTGAAATTATAACTTATTATACCCAACATATACCAAGTACCGAAAGCGGCAATGAGTTACATTTTGCACAAACTCCCCTGCAGTTTCGAAATATCCCAAATATCCCAATTTCGTGGCCTGAGCCATATTTTGGAGCCAAATTCTGGCTCTCTGCACGTATTTGCAGTTTGAAATTGCGATTTTTTTATACCCAACATAAGCCAAGTACTGAAAGCGACGTTTGGTCACATTTGTCCCAAACCTCCCGGCAGTTTTCGAAATATTCCAAATATTCCAATTTCGAGGCCTGAGCCATATTTTGGAGCCAAATTCTGGCTCTCTGCATGTATTCGCAGTTTGAAATTTCAAATTTTTATACCCAACATATGCGAAGTACTGAAAGCGGCGTTTGGTCACATTTGTCACAAACCTCCTTGCAGTTTTCAAAATATTCCATGTATCCCAATTTCGAGGCCTGAGCCATAATTTGGAGCCAAATTCAGGCTCTCTGCACGTATTCGCAGTTTGAAATTACGACTTTTTATACCCAACATTTGTCAAGTACCGAAAGCAGCGTTTTGTCATATTTGTCCCAAAGTCCCTTGCAGTTTTCAAAATATCCCAAACATCCCAATTTCGAGGCCTGAGTCATATTTGGAGCCAAATTCTGGCTCTCTGCACGTATTCGCAGTTTGAAATTGCGACTTTTTTATACCCAACATATGCCAAGTACTGAAAGCGACATTTGGTCACATTTGTCTCAAACCTCCCTGCAGTTTTCAAAATAATCCAAATATCCTAATTACGAGACCTTAGCCATATTTTGGAGCCAAATTTTGGCTCTCTGCACGTATTCGCAGTTTGATATTACGACTTTTTAAACCCAACATATGCCAAGTACTGGACGCAGCAGTGAGTCACATTTTGAACAAACTCCCCTGCAGTTTTCAAAATATCCCAAACATCCCAATTTCGAGGCCTGAGCTATATTTTGGAGCCAAATTCTGGCTCTCTGCACGTATTCGCAGTTTGAAATTACGACTTTTTTATACCCAACATATGCTAAATACTGAAAGCGGCGTTTGGTCACATTTGTCCAAAACCTTCCTGCAGTTTTCAAAATATCCCAAACATCCCTATATCGAGGCCTGAGCCATATTTTGGAGCTAAATTCTGGCTCTCTGCAAGTATTCGCATTTTGATATTACGAATTTTATACCCAACATATGCCAAGTACTGAAAGCGGCAGTGAGTCACATTTTGCACAAACTCCCCTTCAGTTTTCAAAATATCCCAAATATCCCAATTTCGTGGCCTGAGCCATATTTTGGAGCCAAATTCTGGCTCTCTGCACGTATTCGCAGTTTAAATAAACGACTTTTTATACCCAACATATGCCAAGTACTGAAAGCGGCGTTTGGTCACATTTGTCCCAATCTTCCTGCAGTTTTCAAAATATCCCAAACATCCCATTATCGAGGCCTGAGCCATATTTTGGAGCCAAATTCTGGCTCTCTGCACGTAATCGCAGTTTGATATTACGACTTTTTATACCCAACATATACGAAGTACAGAAAGCGGCAGTGAGTAACATTTGTCCCAAACCTTCCTGCAGATATCAAAATATCCCAAACATCCCAATATCGAGGCCTGAGCCATATTTTGGAGCCAAATTTTGGCTCTCTGCACGTATTCGCAGTTTGATAATACGAATTTTATACCCAACAAATGCGAAGTACTGAAAGCGGCAGTGAGTCACATTTTGCACAAACTCCCTGCAGTTTTCAAAAACATCCCAATATCGACGCCTGAGCCATAATTTGGAGACAAATTCTGGCTCTCTGCACGTATTCGCAGTTTGAAATTACGACTTTTTATACCCAACATATGCCAAGTAATGAAAGCGGCGTTTGGTCACATTTGTCCCAAACTTCCCTCCAGTTTTCAAAATATCTCAAACATCCCAATTTTGAGGCCTGAGCCATATTTTAGAGCCAAAATCTGGCTCTCTGCACGTATTCGCAGTTTGAATTTACGACTTTTTATACCCAACATATGCGTAGTACTGAAAGCGGCGTTTGGTCACATTGTCCCAAACCTCCTAGCAGTTTTCAAAATATCCCAAATATCCCAATTCCGAGGCCTGAGCCATATTTTGGAGCCAAATTCCAGGCTCTTCGCACGTATTCGCAGTTTGAAATTACGAATTTTTATACCCAACATATGTCAAGTACCGAAAGCGGCGTTTGGTCATATTTGTCCAAAGTCCCCTGCAGTTGTCAAAATATCCCAAACATCCCAATTTGGAGGCCTGAGCCATATTTTGGAGCCAAATTCTGGCTCTTTGCACGTATTCGCAGTTTGAAATTACCACTTTTTTTACCAAACATATGTCAAGTACTGAAAGCGGCGTTTGGGTCACATTTGTCCCAAACCTCCCTGCAGTTTTCAAAATATCCCAAACATCCCAATTTCGAGGCCTGAGCCATAATTTGGAGACAATTTCTGGCTCTATGCACGTATTCGCAGTTTGATATTACGAATTTTTATGCCCAATATATGCCAAGTCCTGAAAGCGGCAGTGAGTCACATTTTGCCCAAACTCACCTCCAGTTTTCAACATAACGCAATATCCCAATTTCGAGGCCTGAGCCATGTTTTGGAGGCCAAATTCTGGCTCTCTGCACGTATTCGCAGTTTGAAGTTGCGATTTTTTTATACCCAACATATGTCAAGTACTGAAAGCGGCGTTTGGTCATATTTGTCTAAACTCCCCTGCAGTTTTCAAAACATCCCAAACTTCCCAATTTCGAGGCCTGAGTCATATTTTGGAGACAAATTCTGGCTCTCTGCGCATATTCGCAGTTTGAAATTACCACTTTTTATACCCAACATATGCTAAGTCCTGAAAGTGGCAGAGAGTCACATTATGCCCAAACTCACCTGCCAGTTTTCAAAAATATCCCAATTTCGAGGCCTGAGCCATATTTTGGAATCAAATTCTGGCTCTCTGCACGTATTCGCAGTTTGAAATTACATCTTTTATACCCAACAATATACCAAGTGCTGAAAGCGGCGTTTGGTCACATTTGCTCCCAAACTTCACCTCCAGTTTCGAAATATCCCAAATATCCAATTTCGAGACCTGAGCCATATTTTTGAGCCAAATTCTGGCTTTCTGCCACGTATTCGCAGTTTGAAATTGTGACTTTTTTTATACCAAAATAGCGAAGTACTGAAAGCGGCTTTGGTCACATTTGTCCCAATCCCCCCTGCAGTTTTCAAAATATCCCAAATATCCCAATTTCGATAGCTGAGCCATATTTTGGAGCCAAATTCTAGCTCTTTGCACGTATTCGCAGTTTGATATTTCGACTTTTTATACCGAACACATGCCAAGTACTGGATGCGGCACTGAGTCACATTTTGCATAAACTCCCCTGCAGTTTTCAAAATATCCCAAACATCCCAATTTCGACGCCTGAGCCATATTTGGAGCCAAATTCAGGCTCTCTGCACGTATTCGCAGTTTGATATTACAACTTTTTTATACCCAACATATGCGAAGTACTGAAAGTGGCGTTTGGTCACATTTGTCCCAAACCTCCCTCCTGTTTTCAAAATATCACAAACATTCCAATTTCGAGGCCTGAGCCATATTTTGAAGCCAAATTCTGGCTCTATGCACGTATTCGCAGTTTGATATTACGACTTTTTATACCCAACGTATGCTAAGTACTGAAAGCGGCAGTGAGTCACATTTTGCACAAACTCCCCTTCAGTTTTCAAAATATCCCAAACATCCCAATTTCGACGCCTGAGCCATATTTTGGAGCCAAATTCAGGCTCTCTGCACGTATTCGCAGTTTGATATTACAACTTTTTTATACCCAACATATGCGAAGTACTGAAAGTGGCGTTTGGTCACATTTGTCCCAATCCCCCTGCAGTTTTAAAAATATCCCAAATATCCAATATCGAGGACTGAGCCATATTTTGGAGCCAAATTCTGGCTCTCTTCACGTATTCGCAGTTTGAAATTACATCTTATATACCCAACATATGCCAAGTACTGAAAGCGGCAATGAATTGCATTTTGCACAAACTCCCATGCAGTTTTCGAAATATCCCAAAAATATCCCAATTTCGAGCCTTGAGCCATATTTTGGAGCCAAATTCTGGCTCTCTGCACGTATTCGCAGTTTGAAATTGTGACTTTTATACCAACATATGCCAAGTGCTGGAAGCGGCAGTGAGTCACATTTTGCCCAAACTCACCTGCAGTTTTCAAAATATCCCAAATATCCCAATTTCGAGCCTTGAGCCATATTTGGAGTCAAATTCTGGCTCTCTGCACGTATTCGCTGTTTGAAATTACATCTTTTTATACCCAACATATGCCAAGTACTGAACGCGGCGTTTGGTCACATTTGTCCCAAACACCCCTGCAGTTTTCAAAATATCCCAAATATCCCAATTTCGAGGCCTGAACCATATTTTGGAGTCAAATTCTGGCTCTCTGCACGTATTCGTAGTTTGAAATTACGACTTTTTTATACCCAACATATGCAAAGGACTGAAAGCGGCGTTTGGTCACATTTGTCTCAAAACCTCCCTGCAGTTTTCAAAATATCCCAAATATCCCAATATCGAGGCCTGAGCCATATTTTCAAGCCAAATTCTGGCTCTTTGCATGTATTCGCAGTTTTAAATTACGAATTTTTATACCCAACAAATGCGAAGTACTGAAAGCGGCTTTTGGTCACATTTGTCCCAATCCCCCCTGCAGTTTTCAAAATATCCCAAAAATCCCAATATCGAGGTCTGAGCCATATTTGGAGCCAAATTCTGGCTCTCTGCACGTATTCGCAGTTTGAATTATAACTTATTATACCCAACATATACCAAGTACTGAAAGCGGCAATGAGTTACATTTTGCACAAACTCCCCTGCAGTTTTCGAAATATCCCAATGTCCCAATTTCGTGTCCTGAGCCATATTTTTAGCCAAATTCTGGCTCTCTGCACGTATTTGCAGTTTGAAATTGCGATTTTTTTATACCCAACATAAGCCAAGTACTGAAAGCGACGTTTGGTCACATTTGTCCCAAACCTCGCTGCAGTTTTCGAAATATTCCAAATATTCCAATTTCGAGGCATGAGCCATATTTTGGGGCCAAATTCTGGATCTTTGCACGTATTCGCAGTTTGATATTACGACTTTTTATTCCCAAAGTATGCCAAGTACTGAACGCGGCGTTTGGTCACATTTGTCCCAAACCTCCCTCCAGTTTTCAAAATATCCCAAACATCCCAATTTCGAGGCCTGAGCCATATTTTGGGGCCAAATTCTGGATCTTTGCACGTATTCGCAGTTTGATATTACGACTTTTTATACCCAACATATGCGAAGTACAGAAAGCGGCAGTGAGTCACATTTGTCCCAAACCTTCCTGCAGTTTTCAAAATATCCCAAACATCCCAATATCGAGGCCTGAGCCATATTTTGGAGCCAAATTCTGGCTCTCTGCACGTATTCGCAGTTTGATAATACGAATTTTATACCCAACATATGCAAAGTACTGAAAGCGGCAGTGAGTCACATTTTGCACAAACTCCCCTGCAGTTTTCAAAACATCCCAATATCGACGCCTGAGCTATAATTTGGAGCCAAATTCTGGCTCTCTGAACGTATTCGCAGTTTGAAATTACGACTTTTTTATACCCAACATATGCGAAGTACTGAAAGCGGCGTTTGGTCACATTTGTCCCAATCCCCCCTGCAGTTTTCAAAATATCCCAAATATCCCAATATCGAGGCCTGAGCCATATTTTGGAGCCAAATTTTGGCTCTCTGCACGTATTCGCAGTTTGAAATTACAACTTATTATACCCAACATATGCCAAGTACTGAAAGCGGCAATGAGTTACATTTTGCACAAACTCCCCTGCAGTTCTCGAAATATCCCAAATATCCCAATTTCGAGGCCTGAGCCATATTTTGGAGCCAAATTCTGGCTCTCTGCACGTATTCGCAGTTTGAAATTAAGACTTTTTATACCCACATATGCCAAGTCCTGAAAGCGGCTTTTGGTCACATTTGTCCCAAACCTCCCTGCAGTTTTCAAAATATCCCAAATATCCCAATTTCGAGGCCTGAGCCATATTTTGGAGCCAAATTCTGGCTCTCTGCAAGTATTCGCAGTTTGATATTACGACTTTTTATACCCAACATATGCCAAGTACTGAAAGCGGCTGTGAGTCACATTTTGCACAAACTCCCCTGCAGTTTTCAAAATATCTCAAACATCCCAATTTCGACGCCTGAGCCATATTTTGGAGCCAAATTCTGGCTCTCTGCACGTATTCGCAGTTTGAAATTATGACTTTTTTATACCCAACATATGCAAAGTACTGAAAGCGACTTTTGGTCACATTTGTCCCAATCCCCCCTGCAGTTTTCAAAATATCCCAAATATCCCAATATCGAGGTCTGAGCCATATTTTGGAGCCAAATTCTGGCTCTCTGCACGTATTCGCAGTTTGAAATTATAACTTATTATACCCAACATATACCAAGTACTGAAAGCGGCAATGAGTTACTTTTTGCACAAACTCCCCTGCAGTTTTCGAAATACCCCAAATATCCCAATTTCGTGGCCTGAGCCATATTTTGGAGCCAAATTCTGGCTCTCTGCACGTATTTGCAGTTTGAAATTGCGATTTTTTTATACCCAACATAAGCCAAGTACTGAAAGCGACGTTTGGTCACATTTGTCCCAAACCTCCCGGCAGTTTTCGAAATATTCCAAATATTCCAATTTCGAGGCATGAGCCATATTTTGGAGTCAAATTCTGGCTCTCTGCATGTATTCGCAGTTTGAAATTACGACTTTTTATACCCAAAGTATGCCAAGTACTGAACACGGCGTTTGGTCACATTTGTCCCAAACCTCCCTCCAGTTTTCAAAATATCCCAAACATCCCAATTTCGAGGCCTGAGCCATATTTTGGGGCCAAATTCTGGATCTTTGCACGTATTCGCAGTTTGATATTACGACTTTTTTTACCCAACATATACGAAGTACAGAAAGCGGCAGTGAGTAACATTTGTCCCAAACCTTCCTGCAGATTTCAAAATATCCCAAACATCCCAATATCGAGGCCTGAGCCATATTTTGGAGCCAAATTTTGGCTCTCTGCACGTATTCGCAGTTTGATAATACGAATTTTATACCCAACAAATGCGAAGTACTGAAAGCGGCAGTGAGTCACATTTTGCACAAACTCCCCTGCAGTTTTCAAAACATCCCAATATCGACGCCTGAGCCATAATTTGGAGACAAATTCTGGCTCTCTGCACGTATTCGCAGTTTGAAATTACGACTTTTTTATACCCAACATATGCGAAGTACTGAAAGCGGCGTTAGGTCACATTTGTCCCAATCCCGCCTGCAGTTTTCCAAATATCCCAAATATCCCAATATCGAGGCCTAAGCCATATTTTGGAGCCAAATTTTGTCTCTCTGCACGTATTCGCAGTTTGAAATTACAACTTATTATACCCAACATATGCCAAGTACTGAAAGCGGCAGTGAGTCACATTTTGCACAAACTCCCCTGCAATTTTCGAAATATCCCAAATATCACAATTTAGAGCCTTGAGCCATATTTTGGAGCCAAATTCTGGCTCTCTGCACGTATTCGCAGTTTGAAATTACGACTTTTTATACCCAACATATGCCAAGTACTGAAAGCGGCGTTTGGTCACATTTGTCCCAAACTTCCCTCCAGTTTTCAAAATATCTCAAACATCCCAATTTTGAGGCCTGAGCCATATTTTAGAGCCAAAATCTGGCTCTCTGCACGTATTCGCAGTTTGAATTTACGACTTTTTATACCCAACATATGCGTAGTACTGAAAGCGGCGTTTGGTCACATTTGTCCCAAACCTCCTTGCAGTTTTCAAAATATCCCAAATATCCCAATTCCGAGGCCTGAGCCATATTTTGGAGCCAAATTCAGGCTCTTCGCACGTATTCGCAGTTTGAAATTACGACTTTTTATACCCAACATATGCCAAGTACTGAAAGCGGCGTTTGGTCACATTTGTCTAAAACCTTCCTGCAGTTTTCAAAATATCGCAAACATCCCTATATTGAGGCCTGAGCCATATTTTGGAGCCAAATTCTGGCTCTCTGCACGTATTTGCAGCTTGATATTACGAATTTTAAACCCAACATATGCCAAGTACTGAAAGCGGCTGTGAGTCACATTTTGCACAAACTCCCCTGCAGTTTTCAAAATATCTCAAACATCCCAATTTCGACGCCTGAGCCATATTTTGGAGCCAAATTCTGGCTCTCTGCACGTATTCGCAGTTTGAAATTATGACTTTTTTATACCCAACATATGCAAAGTACTGAAAGCGACTTTTGGTCACATTTGTCCCAATCCCCCCTGCAGTTTTCAAAATATCCCAAATATCCCAATATCGAGGTCTGAGCCATATTTTGGAGCCAAATTCTGGCTCTCTGCACGTATTCGCAGTTTGAAATTATAACTTATTATACCCAACATATACCAAGTACCGAAAGCGGCAATGAGTTACATTTTGCACAAACTCCCCTGCAGTTTTCGAAATATCCCAAATATCCCAATTTCGTGGCCTGAGCCATATTTTGGAGCCAAATTCTGGCTCTCTGCACGTATTTGCAGTTTGAAATTGCGATTTTTTTATACCCAACATAAGCCAAGTACTGAAAGCGACGTTTGGTCACATTTGTCCCAAACCTCCCGGCAGATTTCGAAATATTCCAAATATTCCAATTTCGAGGCCTGAGCCATATTTTGGAGCCAAATTCTGGCTCTCTGCATGTATTCGCAGTTTGAAATTTCAAATTTTTATACCCAACATATGCGAAGTACTGAAAGCGGCGTTTGGTCACATTTGTCACAAACCTCCTTGCAGTTTTCAAAATATTCCATGTATCCCAATTTCGAGGCCTGAGCCATAATTTGGAGCCAAATTCAGGCTCTCTGCACGTATTCGCAGTTTGAAATTACGACTTTTTATACCCAACATTTGTCAAGTACCGAAAGCAGCGTTTTGTCATATTTGTCCCAAAGTCCCTTGCAGTTTTCAAAATATCCCAAACATCCCAATTTCGAGGCCTGAGTCATATTTTGGAGCCAAATTCTGGCTCTCTGCACGTATTCGCAGTTTGAAATTGCGACTTTTTTATACCCAACATATGCCAAGTACTGAAAGCGACATTTGGTCACATTTGTCTCAAACCTCCCTGCAGTTTTCAAAATAATCCAAATATCCTAATTACGAGACCTTAGCCATATTTTGGAGCCAAATTTTGGCTCTCTGCACGTATTCGCAGTTTGATATTACGACTTTTTAAACCCAACATATGCCAAGTACTGGACGCAGCAGTGAGTCACATTTTGAACAAACTCCCCTGCAGTTTTCAAAATATCCCAAACATCCCAATTTCGAGGCCTGAGCTATATTTTGGAGCCAAATTCTGGCTCTCTGCACGTATTCGCAGTTTGAAATTACGACTTTTTTATACCCAACATATGCTAAATACTGAAAGCGGCGTTTGGTCACATTTGTCCAAAACCTTCCTGCAATTTTCAAAATATCCCAAACATCCCTATATCGAGGCCTGAGCCATATTTTGGAGCTAAATTCTGGCTCTCTGCAAGTATTCGCATTTTGATATTACGAATTTTATACCCAACATATGCCAAGTACTGAAAGCGGCAGTGAGTCACATTTTGCACAAACTCCCCTTCAGTTTTCAAAATATCCCAAATATCCCAATTTCGAGCCTTGAGCCATATTTTGGAGCCAAATTCTGGCTCTCTGCACGTATTCGCAGTTTGAAATTACGACTTTTTATACCCAACATATGTCAAGTACCGAAAGCGGCGTTTGGTCATATTTGTCCCAAAGTCCCCTGCAGTTTTCAAAATATCCCAAACATCCCAATTTCGAGGCCTGAGCAATATTTTGTAGCCAAATTCTGGCTCTCTGCACGTATTCGCAGTTTGAAATTACAACTTATTATACCCAACATATACCAAGTACTGGAAGCGACAATGAGTTACATTTTGCACAAACTCCCCCGCAGTTTTTGAAATATCCCAAATATCCCAATTTCGAGGCCTGAGTCATATTTTGGAGCCAAATTCTGGCTCTCTGCACGTATTCGCAGTTTGAAATATCGACTTTTTATACCCAACATATGCGAAGTACTGAAAGCGGCGTTTAGTCACATTTGTCCCAAACCTCCTTGCAGTTTTCAAAATATTCCATATATCCCAATTTCGAGGCCTGAGCCATATTTTGGAGCCAAATTCAGGCTCTCTGCACGTATTCGCAGTTTGAAATTACGACTTTTTATACCCAACATATGTCAAGTACCGAAAGCAGCGTTAGGTCATATTTGTCCCAAAGTCCCCTGCAGTTTTCAAAATATCCCTAACATCCCAATTTCGAGGCCTGAGCCATATTTTGGAGCCAAATTTTGGCTCTCTGCAAGTATTCGCAGTTTGATATTACGACTTTTTATACCCAACATATGCCAAGTACTGAAAGCGACATTTGGTCACATTTGTCTCAAACCTCCCTGCAGTTTTCAAAATAACCCAAATATCCTAATTACGAGGCCTGAGCCATATTTTGGAGCCAAATTTTGGCTCTCTGCACGTATTCGCAGTTTGATATTACGACTTTTTAAACCCAACATATGCCAAGTACTGGACGCAGCAGTGAGTCACATTTTGAACAAACTCCCCTGCAGTTTTCAAAATATCCCAAACATCCCAATTTCGAACCTGAGCTATATTTTGGAGCCAAATTCTGGCTCTCTGCACGTATTCGCAGTTTGAAATTACGACTTTTTTATACCCAACATATGCGAAGTACTGAAAGCGGCGTTTGGTCACATTTGTCCAAAACCTTCTTGCAGTTTTCAAAATATCCCAAACATCCCTATATCGAGGCCTGAGCCATATTTTGGAGCCAAATTCTGGCTCTCTGCAAATATTCGCAGTTTGATATTACGAATTTTATACCCAACATATGCCAAGTACTGAAAGCGGCAGTGAGTCACATTTTGCACAAACTCCCCTTCAGTTTTCAAAATATCCCAATTTCGTGGCCTGAGCCATATTTTGGAATCAAATTCTGGCTCTCTGCACGTATTCGCAGTTTGAAATTACATCTTTTTATACCCAACATATACCAAGTGCTGAAAGCGGCGTTTGGTCACATTTGTCCCAAACCTCCCTCCAGTTTTTTAAATATCCCAAACATCCCAATTTCGAGACCTGAGCCATATTTTGGAGCCAAATTCTGGCTCTATGCACGTATTCGCAGTTTGATATTAGGACTTTTTATACCCAACATATGCCAAGTCCTGAAAGCGGCAGTGAGTCACATTATGCCCAAACTCACCTGCAGTTTTCAAAATATCCCAATTTCGAGGCCTGAGCCATATTTTGGAATCAAATTCTGGCTCTCTGCACGTATTCGCAGTTTGAAATTACATCTTTTTATACCCAACATATACCAAGTGCTGAAAGCGGCGTTTGGTCACATTTGTCCCAAACTTCCCTCCAGTTTTCGAAATATCCCAAATATCCCAATTTCGAGACCTGAGCCATATTTTGGAGCCAAATTCTGGCTTTCTGCACGTATTCGCAGTTTGAAATTGTGACTTTTTTATACCCAACATATGCGAAGTACTGAAAGCGGCTTTTGGTCACATTTGTCCCAATCCCCCCTGCAGTTTTCAAAATATCCCAAATATCCCAATTTCGATAGCTGAGCCATATTTTGGAGCCAAATTCTAGCTCTTTGCACGTATTCGCAGTTTGATATTTCGACTTTTTATACCGAACACATGCCAAGTACTGGATGCGGCACTGAGTCACATTTTGCATAAACTCCCCTGCAGTTTTCAAAATATCCCAAACATCCCAATTTCGACGCCTGAGCCATATTTTGGAGCCAAATTCAGGCTCTCTGCACGTATTCGCAGTTTGATATTACAACTTTTTTATACCCAACATATGCGAAGTACTGAAAGTGGCGTTTGGTCACATTTGTCCCAAACCTCCCTCCTGTTTTCAAAATATCACAAACATTCCAATTTCGAGGCCTGAGCCATATTTTGAAGCCAAATTCTGGCTCTATGCACGTATTCGCAGTTTGATATTACGACTTTTTATACCCAACGTATGCTAAGTACTGAAAGCGGCAGTGAGTCACATTTTGCACAAACTCCCCTTCAGTTTTCAAAATATCCCAAACATCCCAATTTCGACGCCTGAGCCATATTTTGGAGCCAAATTCAGGCTCTCTGCACGTATTCGCAGTTTGATATTACAACTTTTTTATACCCAACATATGCGAAGTACTGAAAGTGGCGTTTGGTCACATTTGTCCCAATCCCCCCTGCAGTTTTCAAAATATCCCAAATATCCCAATATCGAGGACTGAGCCATATTTTGGAGCCAAATTCTGGCTCTCTTCACGTATTCGCAGTTTGAAATTACATCTTATTATACCCAACATATGCCAAGTACTGAAAGCGGCAATGAATTGCATTTTGCACAAACTCCCATGCAGTTTTCGAAATATCCCAAATATCCCAATTTCGAGCCTTGAGCCATATTTTGGAGCCAAATTCTGGCTCTCTGCACGTATTCGCAGTTTGAAATTGTGACTTTTTATACCCAACATATGCCAAGTGCTGGAAGCGGCAGTGAGTCACATTTTGCCCAAACTCACCTGCAGTTTTCAAAATATCCCAAATATCCCAATTTCGAGCCTTGAGCCATATTTTGGAGTCAAATTCTGGCTCTCTGCACGTATTCGCTGTTTGAAATTACATCTTTTTATACCCAACATATGCCAAGTACTGAACGCGGCGTTTGGTCACATTTGTCCCAAACACCCCTGCAGTTTTCAAAATATCCCAAATATCCCAATTTCGAGGCCTGAACCATATTTTGGAGTCAAATTCTGGCTCTCTGCACGTATTCGTAGTTTGAAATTACGACTTTTTTATACCCAACATATGCAAAGGACTGAAAGCGGCGTTTGGTCACATTTGTCTCAAACCTCCCTGCAGTTTTCAAAATATCCCAAATATCCCAATATCGAGGCCTGAGCCATATTTTCAAGCCAAATTCTGGCTCTTTGCATGTATTCGCAGTTTTAAATTACGAATTTTTATACCCAACAAATGCGAAGTACTGAAAGCGGCTTTTGGTCACATTTGTCCCAATCCCCCCTGCAGTTTTCAAAATATCCCAAAAATCCCAATATCGAGGTCTGAGCCATATTTTGGAGCCAAATTCTGGCTCTCTGCACGTATTCGCAGTTTGAAATTATAACTTATTATACCCAACATATACCAAGTACTGAAAGCGGCAATGAGTTACATTTTGCACAAACTCCCCTGCAGTTTTCGAAATATCCCAAATGTCCCAATTTCGTGTCCTGAGCCATATTTTTTAGCCAAATTCTGGCTCTCTGCACGTATTTGCAGTTTGAAATTGCGATTTTTTTATACCCAACATAAGCCAAGTACTGAAAGCGACGTTTGGTCACATTTGTCCCAAACCTCGCTGCAGTTTTCGAAATATTCCAAATATTCCAATTTCGAGGCATGAGCCATATTTTGGGGCCAAATTCTGGATCTTTGCACGTATTCGCAGTTTGATATTACGACTTTTTATTCCCAAAGTATGCCAAGTACTGAACGCGGCGTTTGGTCACATTTGTCCCAAACCTCCCTCCAGTTTTCAAAATATCCCAAACATCCCAATTTCGAGGCCTGAGCCATATTTTGGGGCCAAATTCTGGATCTTTGCACGTATTCGCAGTTTGATATTACGACTTTTTATACCCAACATATGCGAAGTACAGAAAGCGGCAGTGAGTCACATTTGTCCCAAACCTTCCTGCAGTTTTTAAAATATCCCAAACATCCCAATATCGAGGCCTGAGCCATATTTTGGAGCCAAATTCTGGCTCTCTGCACGTATTCGCAGTTTGATAATACGAATTTTATACCCAACATATGCAAAGTACTGAAAGCGGCAGTGAGTCACATTTTGCACAAACTCCCCTGCAGTTTTCAAAACATCCCAATATCGACGCCTGAGCTATAATTTGGAGCCAAATTCTGGCTCTCTGAACGTATTCGCAGTTTGAAATTACGACTTTTTTATACCCAACATATGCGAAGTACTGAAAGCGGCGTTTGGTCACATTTGTCCCAATCCCCCCTGCAGTTTTCAAAATATCCCAAATATCCCAATATCGAGGCCTGAGCCATATTTTGGAGCCAAATTTTGGCTCTCTGCACGTATTCGCAGTTTGAAATTACAACTTATTATACCCAACATATGCCAAGTACTGAAAGCGGCAATGAGTTACATTTTGCACAAACTCCCCTGCAGTTCTCGAAATATCCCAAATATCCCAATTTCGAGGCCTGAGCCATATTTTGGAGCCAAATTCTGGCTCTCTGCACGTATTCGCAGTTTGAAATTAAGACTTTTTATACCCACATATGCCAAGTCCTGAAAGCGGCTTTTGGTCACATTTGTCCCAAACCTCCCTGCAGTTTTCAAAATATCCCAAATATCCCAATTTCGAGGCCTGAGCCATATTTTGGAGCCAAATTCTGGCTCTCTGCAAGTATTCGCAGTTTGATATTACGACTTTTTATACCCAACATATGCCAAGTACTGAAAGCGGCTGTGAGTCACATTTTGCACAAACTCCCCTGCAGTTTTCAAAATATCTCAAACATCCCAATTTCGACGCCTGAGCCATATTTTGGAGCCAAATTCTGGCTCTCTGCACGTATTCGCAGTTTGAAATTATGACTTTTTTATACCCAACATATGCAAAGTACTGAAAGCGACTTTTGGTCACATTTGTCCCAATCCCCCCTGCAGTTTTCAAAATATCCCAAATATCCCAATATCGAGGTCTGAGCCATATTTTGGAGCCAAATTCTGGCTCTCTGCACGTATTCGCAGTTTGAAATTATAACTTATTATACCCAACATATACCAAGTACTGAAAGCGGCAATGAGTTACTTTTTGCACAAACTCCCCTGCAGTTTTCGAAATACCCCAAATATCCCAATTTCGTGGCCTGAGCCATATTTTGGAGCCAAATTCTGGCTCTCTGCACGTATTTGCAGTTTGAAATTGCGATTTTTTTATACCCAACATAAGCCAAGTACTGAAAGCGACGTTTGGTCACATTTGTCCCAAACCTCCCGGCAGTTTTCGAAATATTCCAAATATTCCAATTTCGAGGCATGAGCCATATTTTGGAGTCAAATTCTGGCTCTCTGCATGTATTCGCAGTTTGAAATTACGACTTTTTATACCCAAAGTATGCCAAGTACTGAACACGGCGTTTGGTCACATTTGTCCCAAACCTCCCTCCAGTTTTCAAAATATCCCAAACATCCCAATTTCGAGGCCTGAGCCATATTTTGGGGCCAAATTCTGGATCTTTGCACGTATTCGCAGTTTGATATTACGACATTTTTTACCCAACATATACGAAGTACAGAAAGCGGCAGTGAGTAACATTTGTCCCAAACCTTCCTGCAGATTTCAAAATATCCCAAACATCCCAATATCGAGGCCTGAGCCATATTTTGGAGCCAAATTTTGGCTCTCTGCACGTATTCGCAGTTTGATAATACGAATTTTATACCCAACAAATGCGAAGTACTGAAAGCGGCAGTGAGTCACATTTTGCACAAACTCCCCTGCAGTTTTCAAAACATCCCAATATCGACGCCTGAGCCATAATTTGGAGACAAATTCTGGCTCTCTGCACGTATTCGCAGTTTGAAATTACGACTTTTTTATACCCAACATATGCGAAGTACTGAAAGCGGCGTTAGGTCACATTTGTCCCAATCCCGCCTGCAGTTTTCCAAATATCCCAAATATCCCAATATCGAGGCCTAAGCCATATTTTGGAGCCAAATTTTGTCTCTCTGCACGTATTCGCAGTTTGAAATTACAACTTATTATACCCAACATATGCCAAGTACTGAAAGCGGCAGTGAGTCACATTTTGCACAAACTCCCCTGCAATTTTCGAAATATCCCAAATATCACAATTTAGAGCCTTGAGCCATATTTTGGAGCCAAATTCTGGCTCTCTGCACGTATTCGCAGTTTGAAATTACGACTTTTTATACCCAACATATGCCAAGTACTGAAAGCGGCGTTTGGTCACATTTGTCCCAAACTTCCCTCCAGTTTTCAAAATATCTCAAACATCCCAATTTTGAGGCCTGAGCCATATTTTAGAGCCAAAATCTGGCTCTCTGCACGTATTCGCAGTTTGAATTTACGACTTTTTATACCCAACATATGCGTAGTACTGAAAGCGGCGTTTGGTCACATTTGTCCCAAACCTCCTTGCAGTTTTCAAAATATCCCAAATATCCCAATTCCGAGGCCTGAGCCATATTTTGGAGCCAAATTCAGGCTCTTCGCACGTATTCGCAGTTTGAAATTACGACTTTTTATACCCAACATATGCCAAGTACTGAAAGCGGCGTTTGGTCACATTTGTCTAAAACCTTCCTGCAGTTTTCAAAATATCGCAAACATCCCTATATTGAGGCCTGAGCCATATTTTGGAGCCAAATTCTGGCTCTCTGCACGTATTTGCAGCTTGATATTACGAATTTTAAACCCAACATATGCCAAGTACTGAAAGCGGCTGTGAGTCACATTTTGCACAAACTCCCCTGCAGTTTTCAAAATATCTCAAACATCCCAATTTCGACGCCTGAGCCATATTTTGGAGCCAAATTCTGGCTCTCTGCACGTATTCGCAGTTTGAAATTATGACTTTTTTATACCCAACATATGCAAAGTACTGAAAGCGACTTTTGGTCACATTTGTCCCAATCCCCCCTGCAGTTTTCAAAATATCCCAAATATCCCAATATCGAGGTCTGAGCCATATTTTGGAGCCAAATTCTGGCTCTCTGCACGTATTCGCAGTTTGAAATTATAACTTATTATACCCAACATATACCAAGTACCGAAAGCGGCAATGAGTTACATTTTGCACAAACTCCCCTGCAGTTTTCGAAATATCCCAAATATCCCAATTTCGTGGCCTGAGCCATATTTTGGAGCCAAATTCTGGCTCTCTGCACGTATTTGCAGTTTGAAATTGCGATTTTTTTATACCCAACATAAGCCAAGTACTGAAAGCGACGTTTGGTCACATTTGTCCCAAACCTCCCGGCAGTTTTCGAAATATTCCAAATATTCCAATTTCGAGGCCTGAGCCATATTTTGGAGCCAAATTCTGGCTCTCTGCATGTATTCGCAGTTTGAAATTTCAAATTTTTATACCCAACATATGCGAAGTACTGAAAGCGGCGTTTGGTCACATTTGTCACAAACCTCCTTGCAGTTTTCAAAATATTCCATGTATCCCAATTTCGAGGCCTGAGCCATAATTTGGAGCCAAATTCAGGCTCTCTGCACGTATTCGCAGTTTGAAATTACGACTTTTTATACCCAACATTTGTCAAGTACCGAAAGCAGCGTTTTGTCATATTTGTCCCAAAGTCCCTTGCAGTTTTCAAAATATCCCAAACATCCCAATTTCGAGGCCTGAGTCATATTTTGGAGCCAAATTCTGGCTCTCTGCACGTATTCGCAGTTTGAAATTGCGACTTTTTTATACCCAACATATGCCAAGTACTGAAAGCGACATTTGGTCACATTTGTCTCAAACCTCCCTGCAGTTTTCAAAATAATCCAAATATCCTAATTACGAGACCTTAGCCATATTTTGGAGCCAAATTTTGGCTCTCTGCACGTATTCGCAGTTTGATATTACGACTTTTTAAACCCAACATATGCCAAGTACTGGACGCAGCAGTGAGTCACATTTTGAACAAACTCCCCTGCAGTTTTCAAAATATCCCAAACATCCCAATTTCGAGGCCTGAGCTATATTTTGGAGCCAAATTCTGGCTCTCTGCACGTATTCGCAGTTTGAAATTACGACTTTTTTATACCCAACATATGCTAAATACTGAAAGCGGCGTTTGGTCACATTTGTCCAAAACCTTCCTGCAGTTTTCAAAATATCCCAAACATCCCTATATCGAGGCCTGAGCCATATTTTGGAGCTAAATTCTGGCTCTCTGCAAGTATTCGCATTTTGATATTACGAATTTTATACCCAACATATGCCAAGTACTGAAAGCGGCAGTGAGTCACATTTTGCACAAACTCCCCTTCAGTTTTCAAAATATCCCAAATATCCCAATTTCGTGGCCTGAGCCATATTTTGGAGCCAAATTCTGGCTCTCTGCACGTATTCGCAGTTTAAAATAACGACTTTTTATACCCAACATATGCCAAGTACTGAAAGCGGCGTTTGGTCACATTTGTCCCAAATCTTCCTGCAGTTTTCAAAATATCCCAAACATCCCATTATCGAGGCCTGAGCCATATTTTGGAGCCAAATTCTGGCTCTCTGCACGTAATCGCAGTTTGATATTACGACTTTTTATACCCAACATATACGAAGTACAGAAAGCGGCAGTGAGTAACATTTGTCCCAAACCTTCCTGCAGATATCAAAATATCCCAAACATCCCAATATCGAGGCCTGAGCCATATTTTGGAGCCAAATTTTGGCTCTCTGCACGTATTCGCAGTTTGATAATACGAATTTTATACCCAACAAATGCGAAGTACTGAAAGCGGCAGTGAGTCACATTTTGCACAAACTCCCCTGCAGTTTTCAAAACATCCCAATATCGACGCCTGAGCCATAATTTGGAGACAAATTCTGGCTCTCTGCACGTATTCGCAGTTTGAAATTACGACTTTTTATACCCAACATATGCCAAGTACTGAAAGCGGCGTTTGGTCACATTTGTCCCAAACTTCCCTCCAGTTTTCAAAATATCTCAAACATCCCAATTTTGAGGCCTGAGCCATATTTTAGAGCCAAAATCTGGCTCTCTGCACGTATTCGCAGTTTGAATTTACGACTTTTTATACCCAACATATGCGTAGTACTGAAAGCGGCGTTTGGTCACATTTGTCCCAAACCTCCTAGCAGTTTTCAAAATATCCCAAATATCCCAATTCCGAGGCCTGAGCCATATTTTGGAGCCAAATTCAGGCTCTTCGCACGTATTCGCAGTTTGAAATTACGAATTTTTATACCCAACATATGTCAAGTACCGAAAGCGGCGTTTGGTCATATTTGTCCCAAAGTCCCCTGCAGTTGTCAAAATATCCCAAACATCCCAATTTGGAGGCCTGAGCCATATTTTGGAGCCAAATTCTGGCTCTTTGCACGTATTCGCAGTTTGAAATTACCACTTTTTTTACCAAACATATGTCAAGTACTGAAAGCGGCGTTTGGTCACATTTGTCCCAAACCTCCCTGCAGTTTTCAAAATATCCCAAACATCCCAATTTCGAGGCCTGAGCCATAATTTGGAGACAATTTCTGGCTCTATGCACGTATTCGCAGTTTGATATTACGAATTTTTATGCCCAATATATGCCAAGTCCTGAAAGCGGCAGTGAGTCACATTTTGCCCAAACTCACCTCCAGTTTTCAAAATAACGCAAATATCCCAATTTCGAGGCCTGAGCCATGTTTTGGAGCCAAATTCTGGCTCTCTGCACGTATTCGCAGTTTGAAGTTGCGATTTTTTTATACCCAACATATGTCAAGTACTGAAAGCGGCGTTTGGTCATATTTGTCTTAAACTCCCCTGCAGTTTTCAAAACATCCCAAACTTCCCAATTTCGAGGCCTGAGTCATATTTTGGAGACAAATTCTGGCTCTCTGCGCATATTCGCAGTTTGAAATTACCACTTTTTATACCCAACATATGCTAAGTCCTGAAAGTGGCAGAGAGTCACATTTTGCACAAACTCCCCTGCAGTTTTCAAAATATCCCAAATATCCCAATTTCGAGACCTGAGCCATATTATGGAGCTAAATTCTGGCTCTCTGCACGTATTCGCAGTTTGAAATTGCGACTTTTTTATACCCAATAAATGCCAAGAGCTGAAAGCGGCGTTTGGTCACATTTGTCCCAAACCTCCCTCAAGTTTTCAAAATATCCCAAACATCCCAATTTCGGGGCCTGAGCATTATTTTGGAGCCAAATTCTGGCTCTCTGCACGTATTCGCAGTTTTAAATTACGGCTTTTTATACCCAACATATGCCAAGTTCTGAAAGCGGCAATTAGTCATATTTTGAACAAACTCCCCTGCAATTTTCAAAATATCCCAAACATCCCAATTTCGAGGCCTGAGCCATATTATGGAGCCAAATTCTGGCTCTTTGTACGTATTCGCAGTTTGAAATTGCGACTTTTTTATACCAACATATGCCAAGTACTGATAGCAGCGTTTGGTCACATTTGTCCCAAACCTCCCTGCAGTTTTCAAAATATCCCAAACATCCCAATTTCGAGGCCTGAGCCATAATTTGGAGCCAAATTCTGGCTCTCTGCACGTATTCGCAGTTTGATATTACGACTTTTTTTACCCAACATATGCCAAGTCCTGAAAGTGGCAGTGAGTCACATTTTGCACAAACTCCCATGCAGTTTTCGAAATATCACAAATATCTCAATTTCGAGGCCTGAGCCATATTTTGGAGCCAAATTCTGGATCTCTGCACGTATTCGCAGTTTGAAATTATATCTTTTTATACCCAACATATGCCATGTACTGAAACGGCGTTTGGTCACATTTGTTCCAAACATCCCTGCAGTTTTCAAAATATCCCAAAAGACCCAATTTCGAGGCCTGAGCCATATTTTGGAGCCAAATTCTGGCTCTCTGCACGTATTCGCAGTTTGAAATTACGACTTTTTATACCCAACATATGCCAAGTACTGAAAGCGGCATTTGGTCACATTTGTCACAAACCTCCCTCCAGTTTTCAAAATATCCCTAACAAACCAATTTCGAGGCCTGAGCCATATTTTGGAGCCAAATTCTGGCACTCTGCACGTATTCGCAGTTTGAAATTACGAATTTTTATACCCAACATATGCGAAGAACTGAAAGCGGCGTTTTGTCACATTTGTCCCAAACCTCCTTGCATTTTTCAAAATATCCCAAACATCCCAATTTCGAGGCCTGAGCCATATTTTGCAGCCAAATTCTGGCTCTCTGCACGTATTCGCAGTTTGAAATTGCGACTTTTTTATACCCAACATATGTCAAGTACTGAAAGCGACATTTGGTCATATTTGTCCCAAACCTCCCTGCAGTTTTCAAAATATCCCAAACATCCCAATTTCGAGGCCTGGGCCATAATTTGGAGCCAAATTCTGGCTCTATGCACGTATTTGCTGTTTGATATTACGAATTTTTATACCCAATATATGCCAAGTCCTGAAAGCGGCAGTGAGTCACATTTTGAACAAACTCCCCTGCAGTTTTCGAAATATCCCAAATTTCTCAATTTCGAGGCATGAGCCATAATTTGGAGCCAAATTCTGGATCTCTTCACGTATTCGCAGTTTGAAATTGCTACTTTTTTATACCCAACATATGCCAAGTACTGAAAGCGGCAGTGAGTCACATTTTGCCCAAACTCCCCTCCAGTTTTCAAAATAACGCAAATATCCCAATTTCGAGGCCTGAGCCATATTTTGGAGCCAAATTCTGGCTCTCTGCACGTATTCGCAGTTTCATATTACGACTTTTTATACCTAACATATGCCAAGTCCTGAAAGCGGCGTTTGGTCACATTTTTCCCTAACCTCCCTCCAGTTTTCAAAATATCTCAAACATCCCAATTTCGAGGCCTGAGTCATATTTTGGAGCCAAATTCTGGCTCTCTGCAAGTATTCGCAGTTTGAAATTACGACTTTTTATACCCAACATATTTCAAGTACCGAAAGCGGCGTTTGGTCATATTTGTCACAAAGTCCCCTGCAGTTGTCAAAATATCCCAAACATCCCAATTTCGAGGCCTGAGCCATATTTTGGAGCCAAATTCAGGCTCTCTGCACGTATTAGCAGTATGAAATTGCGACTTTTTTATACCCAACATATGTCAAGTACTGAAAGCGGCATTTGGTCATATTTGTCCCAAACTCCCTTGCAGTTTTCAAAATATCCCAAACTTCCCAATTTTGAGGCCTGAGTCATATTTTGGAGCCAAATTCTGGCTCTTTGCGCGTATTCGCAGTTTGAAATTGCCACTTTTTTTACCAAACATATGCCAAGTCCTGAAAGTGGCAGAGTCACATTTTGCACAAACTCCCCTGCAGTTTTCAAAATATCCCAAATATCCCAATTTCGAGACCTGATCCATATTATGGAGCAAAATGCTGGCTCTCTGCACGTATTCGCAGTTTGAAATTGCGACTTTTTTATACCCAATATATGCCATGTACTGAAAGCGGCGTTTGGTCACATTTGTCCCAAACCTCCCTCAAGTTTTCAAAATGTCCCAAACATCCCAATTTCGGGGCCTGAGCATTATTTTGGAGCCAAATTCTGCCTCTCTGCACGTATTCGCAGTTTGATATTACGACTTTTTTTACCCCAACATATGCCATGTACTGAAAGCGGCGTTTGGTCACATTTTTCCCTAACCTCCCTCCAGTTTTCAAAATATCCCAAACATCCCAATTTCGAGGCCTGAGTCATATTTTGGAGCCAAATTCTGGCTCTCTGCAAGTATTTGCAGTTTGAAATTACGACTTTTTATACCCAACATATGTCATGTACCGAAAGCGGTGTTTGGTCATATTTGCCACAAAGTCCCCTGCAGTTGTCAAAATATCCCAAACATCCCAATTTCGAGGCCTGAGCCATATTTTGGAGCCAAATTCTGGATCTCTGCACGTATTCGCAGTTTGAAATTATATCTTTTTATACCCAACATATGCCATGTACTGAAAGCGGCGTTTGGTCACATTTGTTCAAAACATCCCTGCAGTTTTCAAAATATCCCAAAAGACCCAATTTCGAGGCCTGAGCCATATTTTGGAGCCAAATTCTGGCTCTTTGCACGTATTCGCAGTTTGAAATTACAACTTTTTATACCCAACATATGCCAAGTACTGAAAGCGGCATTTGGTCACATTTGTCCCAAACCTCCCTCCAGCTTTCAAAATATCCCAAACAACCCAATTTCGAGGCCTGAGCCATATTTTGGAGCCAAATTCTGGCACTCTGCACGTATTCGCAGTTTGAAATTACGAATTTTTATACCTAACATATGCGAAGTACTGAAAGCGGCGTTTGGTCACATTTGTCCCAAACCTCCTTGCAGTTTTCAAAATATCCCAAATATCCCAATTTCGAGGCCTGAGCCATATTTTGGAGCCAAATTCTGGCTCTCTGCACGTATTCGCAGTTTGAAATTGCGACTTTTTTATACCCAACATATGTCAAGTACTGAAAGCGGCAGTGAGTCACATTATGCACAAACTCCCCTTCAGTTTTCAAAATATCCCAAACATCCCAATATCGAGGCCTGAGCCATATTTTGGAGCCAAATTCTGGCTCTCTGCACGTAATGGCAGTTTGATATTACGACTTTTTATACCCAACATATGCCAAGTCCTGAAAACGGCAGTGAGTCACATTTTGCACAAACTCCCCTGCAATTTTCGAAATATCCCAAATATCCCAATTTCGAGCCAGGAGCCATATTTTGGAGCCAAATTCTGGCTCTCTGCACGTATTCGCAGTTTGAAATTACGACTTTTTATACCCAACATATGCCAAGTACTGAAAGCGGCGTTTGGTCACATTTGTCCCAAACCTCCCTCCAGTTTTCAAAATATCCCAAACAACCCAATTTCGAGGCCTGAGCCATATTTTGGAGCCAAATTCTGGCTCTCTGCACGTATTCGCAGTTTGAAATTTCGAATTTTTATACCCAACATATGCGAAGTACTGTAAGCGGCGTTTGGTCACATTTGTCCCAAACCTCCTTGCAGTTTTCAAAATATTCCATATACCCCAATTTCGAGGCCTGAGCCATATTTTGGAGCCAAATTCAGGCTCTCTGCACGTATTCGCAGTTTGAAATTACGACTTTTTATACCCAACATATGTCAAGTACCGAAAGCAGCGTTTGGTCATATTTGTCCCAAAGTCCCCTGCAGTTTTCAAAATATTCCAAACATCCCAATTTCGAGGCCTGAGCCATATTTTGGAGCCAAATTCTGGCTCTCTGCACGTATTCGCAGTTTGAAATTGCGACTTTTTTATACCCAACACATGCCAAGTACTGAAAGCGACATTTGGTCACATTTGTCTCAAACCTCCCTGCAGTTTTCAAAATAACCCAAATATCCTAATTACGAGGCCTTAGCCATATTTTGGAGCCAAATTCAGGCTCTCTACACGTATTCGCAGTTTGATATTACGACTTTTTATACCCAACATATGCTAAGTACTGAAAGCGGCAGTGAGTCACATTTTGCACAAACTCCCCTGTAGTTTTCAAAATATCCCAAACATCCCAATTTCGACGCCTGAGCCATATTTTGGAGCCAAATTCTGGCTCTCTGCACGTATTCGCAGTTTGATATTACGACTTTTTAAACCCAACATATGCCAAGTACTGGACGCAGCAATGAGTCACATTTTGAACAAACTCCTTTGCAGTTTACAAAATATCCCAAACATCCCAATTTCGAGGCCTGAGCTATATTTTTGAGCCAAATTCTGGCTCTCTGCACGTATTCGCAGTTTGAAATTACGACTTTTTTATACCCAACATATGCGAAGTACTGAAAGCGGCGTTTAGTCACATTAGTCGAAAACCTCCCTCCGGTTTTCAAAATATCCCAAACAAACCAATTTCGAGGCCTGAGCCATATTTTGGAGCCAAATTCTGGCTCTCTGCACGTATTCGCCGTTTGAAATTACGACTTTTTATACCCAACATATGTCAAGTACCGAAAGTGGCGTTTGGTCATATTTGTCCCAAAGTCCCCTGCAGTTGTCAAAATATCCCAAACATCCCAATTTGGAGGCCTGAGGCATATTTTGGAGACAAATTCTGGCTCTCTGCACGTATTCGCAGTTTGAAATTGCGACTTTTTTATACCCAACATATGTCAAGTACCGAAAGCGGCGTTTGGTCATATTTGTCCCAAAGTCCCCTGCAGTTTTCGAAATATCCCAAACATCCCAATTTAGAGGCCTGAGCCATATTTTGGAGCCAAATTCTGGCTCTCTGCACGTATTCGCAGTTTGAAATTTCGAATTTTTATACCCAACATATGCGAAGTACTGAAAGCGGCGTTTGGTCACATTTGTCCCAAACCTCCTTGCAGTTTTCAAAATATTCCATATATCCCAATTTCGAGGCCTGAGCCATATTTACGAGCCAAATTCTGGCTCTCTACATGTATTCGCAATTTGAAATTGCGACTTTTTTATACACAACATATGCCAAGTCCTGAAAGCGGCGTTTGGTCACATTTTTCCCTAACCTCCCTCCAGTTTTCAAAATATCCCAAACATCCCAATTTCGAGGCCTGAGTCATATTTTGGAGCCAAATTCTGGCTCTCTGCAAGTATTTGCAGTTTGAAATTACGACTTTTTATACCCAACATATGTCATGTACCGAGAGCGGTGTTTGGTAATATTTGCCACAAAGTCCCCTGCAGTTGTCAAAATATCCCAAACATCCCAATTTCGAGGCCTGAGCCATATTTTGGAGCCAAATTCTGGATCTCTGCACGTATTCGCAGTTTGAAATTATATCTTTTTATACCCAACATATGCCATGTACTGAAAGCGGCGTTTGGTCACATTTGTTCAAAACATCCCTGCAGTTTTCAAAATATCCCAAAAGACCCAATTTCGAGGCCTGAGCCATATTTTGGAGCCAAATTCTGGCTCTTTGCACGTATTCGCAGTTTGAAATTACAACTTTTTATACCCAACATATGCCAAGTACTGAAAGCGGCATTTGGTCACATTTGTCCCAAACCTCCCTCCAGCTTTCAAAATATCCCAAACAAACCAATTTCGAGGCCTGAGCCATATTTTGGAGCCAAATTCTGGCACTCTGCACGTATTCGCAGTTTGAAATTACGAATTTTTATACCTAACATATGCGAAGTACTGAAAGCGGCGTTTGGTCACATTTGTCCCAAACCTCCTTGCAGTTTTCAAAATATCCCAAATATCCCAATTTCGAGGCCTGAGCCATATTTTGGAGCCAAATTCTGGCTCTCTGCACGTTTTCGCAGTTTGAAATTGCGACTTTTTTATACCCAACATATGTCAAGTACTGAAAGCGGCAGTGAGTCACATTATGCACAAACTCCCCTTCAGTTTTCAAAATATCCCAAACATCCCAATATCGAGGCCTGAGCCATATTTTGGAGCCAAATTCTGGCTCTCTGCACGTAATGGCAGTTTGATATTACGACTTTTTATACCCAACATATGCCAAGTCCTGAAAACGGCAGTGAGTCACATTTTGCACAAACTCCCCTGCAATTTTCGAAATATCCCAAATATCCCAATTTCGAGCCAGGAGCCATATTTTGGAGCCAAATTCTGGCTCTCTGCACGTATTCGCAGTTTGAAATTACGACTTTTTATACCCAACATATGCCAAGTACTGAAAGCGGCGTTTGGTCACATTTGTCCCAAACCTCCCTCCAGTTTTCAAAATATCCCAAACAACCCAATTTCGAGGCCTGAGCCATATTTTGGAGCCAAATTCTGGCTCTCTGCACGTATTCGCAGTTTGAAATTTCGAATTTTTATACCCAACATATGCGAAGTACTGTAAGCGGCGTTTGGTCACATTTGTCCCAAACCTCCTTGCAGTTTTCAAAATATTCCATATACCCCAATTTCGAGGCCTGAGCCATATTTTGGAGCCAAATTCAGGCTCTCTGCACGTATTCGCAGTTTGAAATTACGACTTTTTATACCCAACATATGTCAAGTACCGAAAGCAGCGTTTGGTCATATTTGTCCCAAAGTCCCCTGCAGTTTTCAAAATATTCCAAACATCCCAATTTCGAGGCCTGAGCCATATTTTGGAGCCAAATTCTGGCTCTCTACACGTATTCGCAGTTTGAAATTGCGACTTTTTTATACCCAACACATGCCAAGTACTGAAAGCGACATTTGGTCACATTTGTCTCAAACCTCCCTGCAGTTTTCAAAATAACCCAAATATCCTAATTACGAGGTCTTAGCCATATTTTGGAGCCAAATTCAGGCTCTCTACACGTATTCGCAGTTTGATATTACGACTTTTTATACCCAACATATGCTAAGTACTGAAAGCGGCAGTGAGTCACATTTTGCACAAACTCCCCTGTAGTTTTCAAAATATCCCAAACATCCCAATTTCGACGCCTGAGCCATATTTTGGAGCCAAATTCTGGCTCTCTGCACGTATTCGCAGTTTGATATTACGACTTTTTAAACCCAACATATGCCAAGTACTGGACGCAGCAATGAGTCACATTTTGAACAAACTCCTTTGCAGTTTTCAAAATATCCCAAACATCCCAATTTCGAGGCCTGAGCTATATTTTTGAGCCAAATTCTGGCTCTCTGCACGTATTCGCAGTTTGAAATTACGACTTTTTTATACCCAACATAGCGAAGTACTGAAAGCGGCGTTTAGTCACATTTGTCGAAAACCTCCCTCCGGTTTTCAAAATATCCCAAACAAACCAATTTCGAGGCCTGAGCCATATTTTGGAGCCAAATTCTGGCTCTCTGCACGTATTCGCCGTTTGAAATTACGACTTTTTATACCCAACATATGTCAAGTACCGAAAGTGGCGTTTGGTCATATTTGTCCCAAAGTCCCCTGCAGTTGTCAAAATATCCCAAACATCCCAATTTGGAGGCCTGAGGCATATTTTGGAGACAAATTCTGGCTCTCTGCACGTATTCGCAGTTTGAAATTGCGACTTTTTTATACCCAACATATGTCAAGTACCGAAAGCGGCGTTTGGTCATATTTGTCCCAAAGTCCCCTGCAGTTGTCAAAATATCCCAAACATCCCAATTTAGAGGCCTGAGCCATATTTTGGAGCCAAATTCTGGCTCTCTGCACGTATTCGCAGTTTGAAATTTCGAATTTTTATACCCAACATATGCGAAGTACTGAAAGCGGCGTTTGGTCACATTTGTCCCAAACCTCCTTGCAGTTTTCAAAATATTCCATATATCCCAATTTCGAGGCCTGAGCCATATTTTGGAGCCAAATTCAGGCTCTCTGCACGTATTCGCAGTTTGAAATTACGACTTTTTATACCCAACATATGTCAAGTACCGAAAGCAGCGTTTGGTCATATATGTCCCAAAGTCCCCTGCAGTTTTCAAAATATCCCAAACATCCCAATTTCGAGGCCTGAGCCATATTTACGAGCCAAATTCTGGCTCTCTACATGTATTCGCAATTTGAAATTGCGACTTTTTTATACACAACATATGCCAAGTCCTGAAAGCGGCGTTTGGTCACATTTTTCCCTAACCTCCCTCCAGTTTTCAAAATATCCCAAACATCCCAATTTCGAGGCCTGAGTCATATTTTGGAGCCAAATTCTGGCTCTCTGCAAGTATTCGCAGTTTGAAATTACGACTTTTTATACCCAACATATGTCAAGTACCGAAAGCGGCATTTGGTCATATTTGTAACAAAGTCCCCTGCAGTTGTCAAAATATCCCAAACATCCCAATTTCGAGGCCTGAGCCATATTTTGGAGCCAAATTCTGGCTCTCTGCACGTATTCGCAGTTTGAAATTGCGACTTTTTTATACCCAACATATGCCAAGTACTGGACGCAGCAGTGAGTCACATTTTGAACAAACTCCCCTGCAGTTTTCAAAATATCCCAAACATCCCAATTTCGAGGCATGAGCCATATTTTGGAGCCAAATTCTGGATCTCTTCACGTATTCGCAGTTTGAAATTGCTACTTTTTTATACCCAACATATGCCAAGTACTGAAAGCGGCAGTGAGTCACATTTTGCCCAAACTCCCCTCCAGTTTTCAAAATATCCTAAACATCCCAATTTCGAGGCCTGAGCCATATTTTGGAGCCAAATTCTGGCTCTCTACACGTATTCGCAGTTTGAATTTGCGACTTTTTTATACCCAACAAATGCCAAGTACTGAAAGCGGCGTTTGGTCATATTTGTCTTAAACTCCCCTGCAGTTTTCAAAATATCCCAAACTTCCCAATTTCGAGGCCTGAGTCATATTTTGGAGCCAAATTCTGGCTCTCTGCGCGTATTCGCAGTTTGAAATTACCACTTTTTTTACCAAACATATGCCAAGTACCGAAAGCGGCGTTTGGTCACATTTGTCCCAATCCCCCTTGCAGTTTTCAAAATATCCCAAATATCCCAATATCGAGGCCTGAGCCATATTTTGGAGCCAAATTCTGGCTCTCTGCACGTATTCGCAGTTTAAAATTACAACTTATTATACCCAACATATGCCAAGTACTGAAAGCGGCAATGAGTCACATTTTGCACAAACTCCCCCTGCAGTGTAAAAATATCCCAAATATCCCAATTTCGAGGCCTGAGCCATATTATGGAGCCAAATTCTGGCACTTTGCACGTATTCGCAGTTGGAAATGGCGACTTTTTTATACCAACATATGCCAAGTACTGATAGCGGCGTTTGGTCACATTTGTCCCAAACCTCCCTGCAGTTTTCAAAATATCCCAAACATCCCAATTTCGAGGCCTGAGCCATATTTGGAGCCAAATTCTGGCTCTATGCACGTATTCGCAGTTTGATATTACGACTTTTTTTACCCAACATATGCCAAGTCCTGAAAGCGGCAGTGAGTCACATTTTGCACAAACTCCCATGCAGTTTTCGAAATATCACAAATATCTCAATTTCGAGGCCTGAGCCATATTTTGGAGCCAAATTCTGGATCTCTGCACGTATTCGCAGTTTGAAATTATATCTTTTTATACCCAACATATGCCATGTACTAAAAGCGGCGTTTGGTCACATTTGTTCCAAACATCCCTGCAGTTTTCAAAATATCCCAAAAGACCCAATTTCTAGGACTGAGCCATATTTTGGAGCCAACTTCTGGCTCTCTGCACGTATTCGCAGTTTGAAATTACGACTTTTTATACCCAACATATGCCAAGTACTGAAAGCGGCATTTGGTCACATTTGTCCCAAACCTCCCTCCAGTTTTCAAAATATCCCAAACAAACCAATTTCGAGGCCTGAGCCATATTTTGGAGCCAAAATCTGGCACTCTGCACGTATTCGCAGTTTGAAATTACGAATTTTTATACCCAACATATGCGAAGTACTGAAAGCGGCGTTTGGTCACATTTGTCCCAAACCTCCTTGCAGTTTTCAAAATATCCCAAATATCCCAATTTCGAGGCATGAGCCATATTTTGGAGCCAAATTCAGGCTCTCTGCACGTATTCGCAGTTTGAAATTACGACTTTTTATACCCAACATATATCAAGTACCGAAAGCGGCGTTTGGTCATATTTGTCCCAAAGTCCCTTGCACTTTTCAAAATATCCCAAACATCCCAATTTCGAGGCCTGAGCCATATTTTGCAGCCAAATTCTGGCTCTCTGCACGTATTCACAGTTTGAAATTGCGACTTTTTTATACCAAACATATGTCAAGTACTGAAAGCGGCATTTGGTCATATTTGTCCCAAACTCCCCTGCAGTTTTCAAAATATCCCAAACTTCCCAATTTCGAGGCCTGAGTCATATTTTGGAGCCAAATTCTGGCTCTCTGCGCGTATTCGCAGTTTGAAATTACCACTTTTTTACCAAACATATGCCAAGTACTGAAAGCGGCGTTTGGTCACATTTGTCCCAATCCCCTTTGCAGTTTTCAAAATATCCCAAATATCCCAATATCGAGGCCTGAGCCATATTTTGGAGCCAAATTCTGGCTCTCTGCACGTATTCGCAGTTTAAAATTACAACTTATTATACCCAACATATGCCAAGTACTGAAAGCGGCAATGAGTCACATTTTGCTCAAACACCCCTGCAGTTTTCAAAACATCCCAAACTTCCCAATTTCGAGGCCTGAGTCATATTTTGGAGACAAATTCTGGCTCTCTGCGCATATTCGCAGTTTAAAATTACGACTTATTATACCCAACATATGCCAAGTACTGAAAGTGGCGTTTGGTCACATTTGTCCCAAATCTTCCTGCAGTTTTCAAAATATCCCAAACATCCCAATATAGAAGCCTGAGCCATATTTTGGAGCCAAATTCTGGCTCTTTGCACGTATTCGCAGTTTGAAATTGCGACTTTTTTATACCAACATATGCCAAGTACTGAAAGCGGCGTTTGGTCACATTTGTCCCAAACCTCCCTGCAGTTTTCAAAATATCCCAAACATCCCAATTTCGAGGCCTGAGCCTTAATTTGGAGCCAAATTCTGGCTCTATGCACGTATTCGCAGTTTGATATTACGACTTTTTATACCCAACATATGCCAAGTCCTGAAAGCGGCAGTGAGTCACATTTTGCACAAACTCCCCTGCAGTTTTCGAAATATCCCAAATATCTCAATTTCGAGGCCTGAGCAATATTTTGGAGCCAAATTCTGGATCTCTGCACGAATTCGCAGTTTGAAATTGCGACTTTTTTATACCCAATATATGCCAAGTACTGAAAGCGGCAGTGAGTCACATTTTGACCAAACTCCCCTCCAGTTTTCAAAATAACGCAAAAATCCCAATTTCGAGGCCTGAGCCATATTTTGGAGCCCAATTCTCGCTCTCTGCACGTATTCGCAGTTTGAAATTATATCTTTTTATACCCAACATATGCCAAGTACTGAAAGCGACGTTTGGTCACATTTGTTCCAAACATCCCTGCAGTTTTCAAAATATCCCAAAGGACCCAATTTCAAGGCCTGAGCCATATTTTGGAGCCAAATTCTGGCTCTCTGCACGGATTCGCAGTTTGATATTACGAATTTTTATACCCAACATATGCCAAGTACTGAAAGAGGCAGTGAGTCACATTTTGCACAAATTCCCCTGCAGTTTTCTAAATACCTCTAATATCCAGATTTCCAGACCTGAGCCGTATTATGGAGCTAAATTCTGGCTCTCTGCACGTATTCGCAGTTTGAAATTGCAACTTTTTTATACCCAATATATGGCAAGTGCTGAAAGCTGCGTTTGGTCACATTTGTCCCAAACCTCCCTCCAGTTTTGAAAATATCCGAAACATCCCAATTTCGATGCCTGAGTCACATTTTGGAGCCAAATTCTGGCTCTCTGCACGTATTCGCAGTTTGAAATTACGAATTTTTATACCCAACATATGCCAAGTACTGAAAGCGGCAATGAGTCACATTTTGCACAAACTCCCCTGTAGTTTTCAAAATATCCTAAACATCCCAATTTCGAGGCCTGAGTCATATTTTGGAGCCAAATTCTGGCTCTCTGCACGTATTCGCAGTTTGAAATTACGACTTTTTATACCCAACATATGTGAAGTACTGATAGCGGCGTTTGGTCACATTTGTCCCAAACCTCCCTGCAGTTTTCAAAATATCCTAAATATCCCAATTTCGAGGCCTGAACCATATTTTGGAGTCAAATTCAGGCTCTCTGCACGTATTCGCAGTTTGAAATTGCGACTTTTTTATACCAACGTATGCCAAGTAATGAAAGCGGCGTTTGGTCACATTTGACCCAAACCCCCCTGCAGTTTTCAAAATATCCCAAATATCCCAATTTCGAGACCTGAGCCGTATTATGGAGCTAAATTCTGGCCCTCTGCACGTATTCGCAGTTTGAAATTGCGAATTTTTTATACCCAATACATGCCAAATTAAGTGCTGAAAGCGCCGTTTAGTCACATTTGTCCCAAACCTCCCTCCAGTTTTCAAAATATCCCAAACATCCCAATTTCGATGCCTGAGCCATATTTTGGAGCCAAATTCTGGCTCTCTACATGTATTCGCAGTTTGATATTACGATTTTTATACCCAACATATGCCAAGTACTGAAAGCGGCAGTGAGTCACATTTTGCACAAACTCCCCTGCAGTTTTCAAAATATTCCAAACATCTCAATATCGAGGCCTGAGGCATATTTTGGAGCCAAATTCTGGCTCTCTGCACGTATTCGCAGTTTGATATTACGACTTTTTATACCCAACATATGCCAAGTCCTGAGAGCGGCAGTGAGTCACATTTTCCACAAACTCCCCTGCAGTTTTCGAAATATCCCAATTTCGAGCCTTGAGCCATATTTTGGAGCCAAATTCTGGCTCTCTGCACGTATTCGCAGTTTGAAATTATGACTTTTTATACCCAACATATGACAAGTACTGAAAGCGGCGTTTTGTCACATTTGTCCCAAACCTCCCTGCAGTTTTCAAAATATCCCAAATATCCCAATTTCGAGGCCAGAACCATATTTTGGAGCCAAATTCAGGCTCTCTGCACGTATTCGCAGTTTGAAATTACGACTTTTTATACCCAAAATATGCCAAGTACTGATAGCGCCAATTGGTCATATTTGTCCCAAAGTCCCCTGCAGTTTTCAAAATATCCCAAACATCCCAATTTCGAGGCCTGAGTCGTATTTTGGAGCCAAATTCTGGCTCTCTGCGCGTATTCGCAGTTTGAAATTACCACTATTTATGCCCAACATATGCCAAGTCCTGAAAGCGGCAGAGTCACATTTTGCCCAAACTCCCCTCCAGTTTTCAAAATAACGCAAATATCCCAATTTCGAGGCCTGAGCTATATTTTGGAGCCCAATTCTGACTCTCTGCACGTATTCGCAGTTTGAAATTACGACTTTTTATACCCAACATATGTGAAGTACTGATAGCGGCCTTTGGTCACATTTGTCCCAAACCTCCCTGCAGTTTTCAAAATATCCCAAATATCCCAATTTCGAGGCCTGAACCATATTTTGGAGCCAAATTCAGGCTCTCTAACGTATTCGCAGTTTGAAATTAAGACTTTTTATACCCAACATATGCCAAGTAATGAAAGCGGCGTTTGGTCATATTTGTCCCAAAGTCCCCTGCAGTTTTCAAAATAACCCAAACATCCCAATTTCGAGGCCTGAGCCATATTTTGGAGCCAAATTCTGGCTCTTTGCACGTATTCGCAGTTTGAAATTGCGACTTTTTTATACCAACATATGCCAAGTAATGAAAGTGGCGTTTGGTCACATTTGTCCCAAACCTCCCTGCAGTTTTCAAAATATCCCAAATATCCCAATTTCGAGACCTGAGCCGTATTATGGAGATAAATTCTGGCTCTCTGCACGTATTCGCCGTTTGAAATTGCGACTTTTTTATACCCAATATATGCCAAATTAAGTGCTGAAAGCGGCGTTTAGTCACATTTGTCCCAAACCTCCTTCTAGTTTTCAAAATATCCCAAACATCCCAGTTTCGAGGCCTGAGCCATATTTTGGAGCCAAATTCTGGCTCTCTACATGTATTCGCAGTCTGATATTACGATTTTTATACCCATCATATGCCAAGTACTGAAAGCGGCAGTGAGTCACATTTTGCACAAACTCCCCTGCAGTTTTCAAAATATCCTAAACATCCCAATTTCGAGGCCTGAGCATTATTTTGGAGCCAAATTCTGGCTCTCTGCACGTATTCGCAGTTTGAAATTACAACTTATTATACCCAACATATGCCAAGTACTGAAAGCGGCAATGAGTCACATTTTGCACAAACTCCCCTGCAGTTTTCAAAATATCCCAAACATCCCAATTTCGAGGCCAGAGCCATATTTTTGAGCCAAATTCTGGCTCTCTGCACGTATTCGCAGTTTGAAATTACGACTTTTTATACCCAACATATGACAAGTACTGAAAGCGGCGTTTTGTCACATTTGTCCCAAACCTCCCTGCAGTTTTCAAAATATCCCAAATATCCCAATTTCGAGGCCTGAGTCGTATTTTGGAGCCAAATTCTGGCTCTCTGCGCGTATTCGCAGTTTGAAATTACCACTTTTTATGCCCAACATATGCCAAGTCCTGAAAGCGGCAGAGAGTCACATTTTGCACAAACTCCCCAGCAGTTTTCAAAATATCCCAAATATCTTAATATCGAGGCCTGAGGCATATTTTGGAGCCAAATTCTGGCTCTATGCACGTATTCGCAGTTTGATATCACGACATTTTATACCCAACATATGCCAAGTCCTGAAAGCAGCAGTGAGTCACATTTTGCACAAACTCCCCTGCAGTTTTCGAAATATCCCAAATATCTCAATTTCGAGGCCTGAGCAATATTTTGGAACCAAATACTGGATCTCTGCACGTATTCGCAGTTTGAAATTGCGACTTTTTTATACCCAATATATGCCAAGTACTGAAAGCTGCAGTGAGTCACATTTTGCCCAAACTCCCCTCCAGTTTTCAAAATAACGCAAATATCCCAATTTCGAGGCCTGAGCTATATTTTGGAGCCCAATTCTGGCTCTCAGCACGTATTCGCAGTTTGAAATTATATCTTTTTATACCCAACATATACCAAGTACAGAAAGCGGCGTTTGGTCACATTTGTTCCAAACATCCCTGCAGTTTTCTAAATATCCCAAATATCCCAATTTCGAGGCCTGAGCATTATTTTAAAGCCAAATTCTGGCTCTCTGCACTTATTCGCAGTTTTAAATTATGGCTTTTTATACCCAACATATGCCAAGTCCTGAAAGCGGCAATTAGTCACATTTTGCACAAACTCCCCTGCTGTTTTCGAAATATCCCAAATATCTCCATTTCGAGGCCTGAGCCATATTTTGGAGCCAAATTCTGGATCTCTGCACCTATTTCCAGTTTGAAATTATATCTTTTTATACCCAACATATGCCAAGTACTGAAAGCGGCGTTTGGTCACATTTGTTCCTAACATCCCTCCAGTTTTCAAAATATCCCAAAAGACCCAATTTCGAGGCCTGAGCCATATTTTGGAGCCAAATTCTGGCTCTCTACATGTATTAGCAGTTTGATATAACGATTTTTATACTAAACATATGCTAAGTACTGAAAGCGGCAGTTAGTCACATTTTGCACAAACTTCCCTGCAGTTTTCAAAATATCCTAAACATCCCAATTTCGTGGCCTGAGCATTATTTTGGAGCCAAATTCTGGCTCTCTGCACGTATTCGCAGTTTGAAATTGCGACTTTTTTATACCCAATATATGCCAAGTACTGAAAACGGCGTTTGGTCACATTTGTCCCAAACCTCCCTCCAGTTATCAAAATATCCCAAATATCCCAATTTCGAGGCCTGAGCCATATTTTGGAGCCAAATTCTGGCTCTCTGCACGTATTCGCAGTCTGAAATTGCGACTTTTTTATACCCAATATATGCCAAGTACTGAAAACGGTGTTTGGTCACATTTGTCCCAAACCTCCCTGCAGTTTTCAAAATATCCCAAATATCCCAATTTCGAGGCCTGAGCCATATTTTGGAGCCAAATTCTGGCTCTCTGCACGTATTCGCAGTATGAAATTGCGACTTTTTTATACCCAATATATGCCAAGTACTGAAAACGGCGTTTGGTCACATTTGTCCCAAACCTCCCTGCAGTTTTCAAAATATCCCAAATATCCCAATTTCGAGGCATGAGCCATATTTTGGAGCCAAATTCTGGCTCTCTGCACGTATTCGCAGTTTGAAATTGCGACTTTTTTATACCCAATATATGCCAAGTACTGAAAACGACGTTCGGTCACATTTGTCCCAAACCTCCCTCCAGTTTTCAAAATATCCCAAATATCCCAATTTCGAGGCCTGAGCCATATTTTGGAGCCAAATGCTGGCTCTCTGCACGTATTCGCAGTCTGAAATTGCGACTTTTTTATACCCAATATATGCCAAGTACTGAAAACGGCGTTTGGTCACATTTGTCCCAAACATCCCTGCAGTTTTCAAAATATCCCAAATATCCCAATATCGAGGCCTGAGCCATATTTTGGAGCCAAATTCTGGCTCTCTGCACGTATTCACAGTTTGAAATTACAACTTATTATACCCAACATATGCCAAGTACTGAAAGCGGCAATGAGTCACATTTTGCACAAACTCCCCTGCAGTTTTCAAAATATCCCAAACATCCCAATTTCGAGGCCTGAGCCATATTTTGGAGCCAAATTCAGGCTCTCTGCACGTATTCGCAGTTTGAAATAACGACTTTTTATACCCAACATATGCCAAGTACTGAAAGTGGCGTTTGGTCACATTTGTCTCAAATCTACCTGCAGTTTTCAAAATATCCCAAACATCCCAATTTCAAGGACTGAGCCATATTTTGGAGCCAAATTCTGGCTCTATGCACATATTCGCAGTTTGATATTACGACTTTTTATACCCAACATATGCAAAGTACTGAAATCGGCAGTGAGTCACATTTTGCACAAACTCCCCTGCAGTTTTCAAAATATCCCAAATATCCCAATTTCGAGGAATGAGCCATATTTTGGAGCCAAATTCTGGCTCTCTGCACGTATTCGCAGTTTGAAATTACGACTTTTTATACCCAACATATGACAAGTACTGAAAGCGGCTTTTGGTCACATTTTGCACAAACTTCCCTGCAGTTTTCAAAATATCCTAAACATCCCAATTTCGAGGCCTGAGCATTATTTTGGAGCCAAATTCTGGCTCTCTGCACGTATTCGCAGTTTTAAATTACGACTTTTTATACTCAACATATGCCAAGTACTGAAAGCTGCAGTGAGTCACATTTTGCACAATCCCCCCTGCAGTTCTCAAAATATCCAAAACATCCCAATTTCGTGGCCTGAGCATTATTTTGGAGCCAAATTCTGGCTCTCTGCACGTGTTCGCAGTTTGAAATTGCGACTTTTTTATACCCAATATATGCCAAGTACTGAAAACGGCGTTTGGTCACATTAGTCCCAAACCTCCCTCCAGTTTTCAAAATATCCAAAATATCCCAATTTCGAGGCCTGAGCCATATTTTGGAGCCAAATTCTGGCTCTCTGCACGTATTCGCAGTTTGAAATTGCGACTTTTTTATACCCAATATATGCCAAGTACTGAAAACGGTGTTTGGTCACATTTGTTCCAAACATCCCTGCAGTTTTCAAAATATCCTAAACATCCCAATTTCGAGGCCTGAGCATTATTTTGGAGCCAAATTCTGGCTCTCTGCACGTATTCGCAGTTTGAAATTACAACTTATTATACCCAACATATGCCAAGTACTGAAAGCGGCAATGAGTCACATTTTGCACAAACTCCCCTGCAGATTTCAAAATATCCCAAACATCCCAATTTCGAGGCCTGAGCCATATTTTTGAGCCAAATTCTGGCTCTCTGCACGTATTCGCAGTTTGAAATTACGACTTTTTATACCCAACATATGACAAGTACTGAAAGCGGCGTTTTGTCACATTTGTCCCAAACCTCCCTGCAGTTTTCAAAATATCCCAAATATCCCAATTTCGAGGCCTGAGTCGTATTTTGGAGCCAAATTCTGGCTCTCTGCGCGTATTCGCAGTTTGAAATTACCACTTTTTATGCCCAACATATGCCAAGTCCTGAAAGCGGCAGAGAGTCACATTTTGCACATACTCCCCAACAGTTTTCAAAATATCCCAAATATCCCAATATCGAGGCCTGAGGCATATTTTGGAGCCAAATTCTGGCTCTATGCACGTATTCGCAGTTTGATATCACGACTTTTTATACCCAACATATGCCAAGTCCTGAAAGCAGCAGTGAGTCACATTTTGCACAAACTCCCCTGCAGTTTTCGAAATATCCCAAATATCCCAATATCGAGGCCTGAGGCATATTTTGGAGCCAAATACTGGATCTCTGCACGTATTCGCAGTTTGAAATTGCGACTTTTTTATACCCAATATATGCCAAGTACTGAAAGCTGCAGTGAGTCACATTTTGCCCAAACTCCCCTCCAGTTTTCAAAATAACGCAAATATCCCAATTTCGAGGCCTGAGCTATATTTTGGAGCCCAATTCTGGCTCTCTGCACGTATTCGCAGTTTGAAATTATATCTTTTTATACCCAACATATACCAAGTACAGAAAGCGGCGTTTGGTCACATTTGTTCCAAACATCCCTGCAGTTTTCTAAATATCCCAAATATCCCAATTTCGAGGCCTGAGCATTATTTTAAAGCCAAATTCTGGCTCTCTGCACTTATTCGCAGTTTTAAATTATGGCTTTTTATACCCAACATATGCCAAGTCCTGATAGCGGCAATTAGTCACATTTTGCACAAACTCCCCTGCTGTTTTCGAAATATCCCAAATATCTCCATTTCGAGGCCTGAGCCATATTTTGGAGCCAAATTCTGGCTCTCTGCACGTATTCGCAGTCTGAAATTGAGCCTTTTTTATACCCAATATATGCCAAGTACTGAAAACGGCGTTTGGTCACATTTGTCCCAAACCTGCAGTTTGATGCTGATTGACGCAGGGAGCCGAGCGGACAGCATGCTGGACTTGTGATCCTGTGATCCTGGGTTCGATCCCAGGCGCCGGCGAGAAACAATGGGCAGAGTTTCTTTCACCCTATGCCCCTGTTACCTAGCAGTAAAATAGGTACCTGGGTGTTAGTCAGCTGTCACGGGCTGCTTCCTGGGGGTGGAGGCCTGGTCGAGGACCGGGCCGCGGGGACACTAAAGCCCCGAAATCATCTCAAGATAACCTCAAGATAAGATAACCTCCCTGCAGTTTTCAAAATATCCCAAATATCTCCATTTCGAGGCCTGAGCTATATTTTGGAGCCAAATTCTGGCTCTCTGCACGTATTCGCAGATTGAAATTGCGACTTTTTTATACCCAATATATGCCAAGTACTGAAAACGGCGTTTGGTCACATTTGTCCCAAACCTCCCTCCAGTTTTCAAAATATCCCAAATATCCCAATTTCGAGGCCTGAGCCATATTTTGGAGCCAAATGCTGGCTCTCTGCACGTATTCGCAGTCTGAAATTGCGACTTTTTTATACCCAATATATGCCAAGTACTGAAAACGGCGTTTGGTCACATTTGTCCCAAACATCCCTGCAGTTTTCAAAATATCCCAAATATCCCAATATCGAGGCCTGAGCCATATTTTGGAGCCAAATTCTGGCTCTCTGCACGTATTCGCAGTTTGAAATTACGACTTTTTATACCCAACATATGACAAGTACTGAAAGCGGCGTTTGGTCACATTTTGCACAAACCTCCCTGCAGTTTTCAAAATATCCCAAATATCCCAATTTCGAGGCCTGAACCATATTTTGGAGCCAAATTCAGGCTCTCTGCACGTATTCGCAGTTTGAAATTACGACTTTTTATACCCAACATATGCCAAGTACTGTAAGCGCCGTTTGGTCATATTTGTCCCAAAGTCCCCTGCAGTTTTCAAAATATCCCAAACATCCCAATTTCGAGGCCTGAATCCTATTTTGGAGCCAAATTCTGGCTCTCTGCGCGTATTCGCAGTTTGAAATTACCACTTTTTATACCCAACATATGCCAAGTCCTGAAAGCGGCAGAGAGTCACATTTTGCACAAACTCCCCTGCAGTTTTCAAAATATCCTAAACATCCCAATTTCGAGGCCTGAGCATTATTTTGGAGCCAAATTCTGGCTCTCTGCACGTATTCGCAGTTTTAAATTATCACTTTTTATACCCAACATATGCCAAGTCCTGAAAGCGGCAGTGAGTCACATTTTGGACAAACTCCCCTGCTGTTTTCAAAATATCCCAAACATCCCAATTTCGTGGCCTGAGCCATAATTTGGAGCCAAATTCTGGCTCTATGCACGTATTCGCAGTTTGATATTACGAATTTTTATTCCTAACATATGCCAAGTCCTGAAAGCGGCAGTGAGTCACATTTTGCACAAACTCCCTTGCAGTTTTCGAAATATCCCAAATATCCTAATTTCGAGGCATGAGCCATATTTTGGAGCCAAGTTCTGGATCTCTGCACGTATTTGCAGTTTGAAATTGTGACTTTTTTATACCCAACATATGCCAAGTACTGAAAGCGGCAGTGAGTCACATTTTGCACAAACTGCCCTGTAGTTTTCGAAATATCCCATAATATCAAAATTTCGAGGCCTGAGCCATATTTTGGAACCAAATTCTGGATATCTGCACGTATTCGCAGTTTGAAATTGCGACTTTTTTATACCCAATATATGCCAAGTACTGAAAGCGGCAGTGAGTCACATTTTGAACAAACTCCCCTCTAGTTTTCAAAATAACGCAAATATCCCAATTTCGAGGCCTGAGCAATATTTTGGAGCCAAATTCTGGCTCTCTGCACGTATTCGCAGTTTGAAATTACGACTTTTTTATACTCAACATATGCAAAGGACTAAAAGCGGCGTTTGGTCACATTTGTCCCAAACCTCCCTGCAGTTTTCAAAATATCCCAAAAATCCCAATATCGAGGCCTGAGGCCTATTTTGAAGCCAAATTCTGGCTCTTTGCATGTATTCGCAGTTTTAAATTACGACTTTTTTATACCCAATATATGCCAAGTACTGAAAACGACGTTTGGTCACATTTGTCCCAAACCTCCCTGCAGTTTTCAAAATATCCCAAATATCCCAATTACGAGGCCCTGAGCCATATTTTGGAGCCAAATTCTGGCTCTCTGCACGTATTCGCAGTTTGAAATTACGAATTTTTATACCCAACATATGCGAAGTAATGAAAGCGGCGTTTGGTCACATTTATCCCAAACCTCCCTCCAGTTTTCAAAATATCCCAATTTCGAGGCCTGAGCCATATTTTGGAGCCAAATTCTGGCTCTCTGCACGTATTCGCAGGTTGAAATTCCGAATTTTTTATACCCAACATATGTCAAGTACTAAAAGCGGCGTTTGATCATATTTGTCCCAAACTCCCCTGCAGTTTTCAAAATATTCCAAACTTCCCAATTTCGAGGCCTGAGTCATATTTTGCAGCCAAAGTCTGGCTCTCTGCACGTATTCGCAGTTTGAAATTACCACTTTTTATACCCAACATATGCAAAGTACTGAGAGCGGCGTTTGGTCACATTTGTCCCAAACCTCCCTGCAGTTTTCAAAATATCCCAAATATCCCAATTACGAGGCCCTGAGCCATATTTTGGAGCCAAATTCTGGCTCTCTGCACGTATTCGCAGTTTGATATTACGACTTTTTATACCCAATATATGCCAAGTACTGAAAGCGGCAGTGAGTCACATTTTGAACAAACTCCCCTCCAGTTTTCAAAATAACGCAAATATCCCAATTTCGAGGCCTGAGCCATATTTTGGAGCCAAATTCTGGCTCTCTGCACGTATTCGCAGTTTGAAATTGCATCTTTTTATACCCAACATATGCCAAGTACTGAAAGCGGCGTTTGGTCACATTTGTCCCAAACATCCCTGCAGTTTTCAAAATATCCCAAACATCACCATTTCGAGGCCTGAGCCATATTTTGGAGCCAAATTCTGGCTCTCTGCACGTATTCACATTTTGAAATTACGAATTTTTTATACCCAACATATGCGAAGTACTGAAAGCGGCGTTTGGTCACATTTGTCCCAATCCCCCCTGCAGTTTTCAAAATATTCCAAATATCCCAATATCGAGGCCTGAGCCATATTTTGGAGCCAAATTCTTGCTCTCTGCACGTATTCGCAGTTTGATATTACGACTTTTTATACCCAACATATGCCAAGTCCTGAAAGTGGCAGTGAGTTACATTTTGCACAAACTCCCCTGCAGTTTTCGAAATATCCCAAATATCCCAATTTTGAGCCCTGAGCCATATTTTGGAGCCAAATTCTGGCTCTCTGCACGTATTCGCAGTTTTAAATTACGAATTTTTATACCCAACATATGCCAAGTAATGAAAGCAGCGTTTGGTCACATTTATCCCAAACCTCCCTCCAGTTTTCAAAATATCCCAGCTTCGAGGCCTGAGCCATATTTTGAAGCCAAATTCTGGCTCTCTGCACGTATTCGCAGTTTGAAATTCCGAATTTTTTATACCCAACATATGTCAAGTACTGAAAGCGGCGTTTGATCATATTTGTCCCAAATTCCTCTGCAGTTTTCAAAATATTCCAAACTTTCCAATTTCGAGGCCTGAGTCATATTTTGCAGCCAAAGTCTGGCTCTCTGCACGTATTCGCAGTTTGAAATTACCACTTTTTATACCCAACATATGCCAAGTACTGAGAGTGGCGTTTGGTCACATTTGTCACAAACCTCCCTGCTGTTTTCAAAATATCCCAAACATCCCAATTTCGTGGCCTGAGCCATAATTTGGAGCCAAATTCTGGCTCTATGCAGGTATTTGCAGTTTGATATTACCAATTTTTATTCCCAACATATGCCAAGTCCTGAAAGCGGCGTTTGGTCCCATTTGACCCAAACCTTCCTCCAGTTTTTAAAATATGCCAAACATTCCAATTTCGAGGACTGAGCTATATTTTGGAGCCAAATTCTGGCTCTATGCACGTATTCGCAGTTTGATATTACGACTTTTTATACCCAACATATGCCAACTCCTGATAGCGGCGTTTGGTCACATTTGTCCCAAATCTTCCTGCAGTTTTCAAAATATCACAAACATCCCAATATCGAGGCCTGAGTCATATTTTGGAGCCAAATTCTGGCTCTCTGCAGGTATTCGCAGTTTGAAATTACGACTTTTTATACCAAACATATGCAAAGTACTGAAAGCGGCGTTTGGTCATATTTGTTCCAAAGTCCCCTGCAGTTTTCAAAATATCCCAAACTTCCCAATTTCGAGGCCTGAGCCATATTTTGGAGCCAATTTCTGGCTCTCTGCATGTATTCGCAGTAATAAATTACGACTTTTTATTCCCAACATATGCCAAGTCCTGAAAACGGCAGTAAGACACATTTTGCACAAACTCCCCTGTAGTTTTCAAAATATCCCAGATATCCCAATTTCGAGGCCCTGAGCCATATTTTGGAGCCAAATTCTGGCTCTCTGCACGTATTCGCAGTTGGAAATTGCGACTTTTTTATACCCAACATATGCCAGGTGCTGGAAACGGCGTTTAGTCACATTTCTCCCAATCCCCTCTGCAGTTTTCAAAAAATCCCAAACATCCTAATATCGAGGCCTGAGCCATATTTTGGAGCCAAATTCTGGCTCTCTGCACGTATTCGCAGGTTGATATTACGACTTATTATACCCAGCATATGCCAAGTACTGAAAGCGGCAATGAGTCACATTTTGAACAAACTCCCCTGCATTTTTCTAAATATCCCAAACATCCAAATTTCGAGGCCTGAGCCATATTTTGGAGCCAAATTCAGGCTCTCTGCACGTATTCGCAGTTTGAAATTACGACTTTTTTATACCCAACATATGCCAAGTACTGAAAGCGGCAGTGAGTCACATTTTGAACAAACTCCCCTTTAGTTTTCAAAATATCGCAAATATCCCAATTTTGAGGCCTGATCAATATTTTGGAGCCAAATTCTGGCTCTCTGCACGTATTCGCAGTTTGAAATTACGACTTTTTTATACCCAACATATGCAAAGGACTAAAAGCAGCGTTTGGTCACATTTGTCCCAAACCTCCCTGCAGTTTTCAAAATATCTCAAATATCCCAATATCGAGGCCTGAGCCATATTTTGGAGCCAAATTCTGGCTCTCTGCACGTATTCGCAGTTTGATATTACGACTTTTTATACCCAACATATGCCAAGTACTGAAAGTGGCAGTGAGTCACATTTTGAACAAACTCCCCTCCAGTTTTCCAAATAACGCAAATATCCCAATTTCGAGGCCTGAGCCATATTTTGGAGCCAAATTCTGGCTCTCTGCACGTATTCGTAGTTTGAAATTGCTTCTTTTTATACCCAACATATGAGAAGTACTGAAAGCGGCGTTTGGTCACATTTGTCCCAAACATCCCTGCAGTTTTCAAAATATCCCAAACATCCCAATTTCGAGGCCTGAGCCATATTTTGGAGCCAAAATCTGGCTCTCTGCACGTATTCGCAGTTTGATATTACGAATTTTTATACCCAACATATGCCAACTACTAGACGCGGCAGTGAGTCACATTTTGCACAAACTCCCCTGCAGTTTTCAAAATATCCCAAACATCCCAATTTCGAGGCCTGAGCCATATTTTGGAGCCAAATTCTGGCTCTCTGCACGTATTCGCAGTTTGAAATTACGACTTTTTATACCCAACATATGCCATGTAATGAAAGCGGCGTTTGGTCACATTTATCCCAAACCTCCCTCCAGTTTTCAAAATATCCCAATTTCGAGGCCTGAGCCATATTTTGGAGCCAAATTCTGGCTCTCTGCACGTATTCGCAGTTTGAAATTACCACTTTTTATACCCAACATATGACAAGTACTGAAAGCGGCGTTTGGTCACATTTGTCCCAAACCTCCCTGCAGTTTCCAAATATCCCAAACATCCCAATTTCGTGGCCTGAGCCATAATTTGGAGCCAAATTCTGGCTCTATGCAAGTATTCGCAGTTTAATATTACGAATTTTTATTCCCAACATATGCCAAGTCCTGAAAGCGGCAGTGAGTCACATTTTGCTCAAACTCCCCTGCAGTTTTCGAAATATCCCAAATATCCCAATTTCGAGGCATGAGCCATATTTTGGAGCCAAATTCAGGCTCTCTGTACGTATTCGCAGTTAGAAATTACGATTTTTTTATACCCAACATATGCCAAGTGCTGAAAGCGGCGTTTGGTCACATTTGTCCCAAACCTTCCTCCAGTTTTTAAAATATGCCAAACATTCCAATTTCGAGGCCTGAGCTATATTTTGGAGCCAAATTCTGGCTCTATGCAGGTATTCGCAGTTTGAAATTACGACTTTTTATACCAAACATATGCAAAGTACTGAAAGCGGCGTTTGGTCATATTTGTCCCAAAGTCCCCTGCAGTTTTCAAAATATCCCAAACATACCAATTTCGAGGCCTGAGCCATATTTTGGGGCCAAATTCTGGCTCTCTGCACGTATTCGTAGTTTGAAATTGGGACTTTTTTATACCCAACATATGCCAAGTACTGAAAGCGGCGTTTGGTCATATTTGTCCCAAACTCCCCAGCAGTTTTCAAAATATCCCAAACTTCCCAATTTCGAGGCCTGAGTCATATTTTGGAGCCAATTTCTGGCTCTCTGCACGTATTTGCAGTTCGAAATTATGTCTTTTTATACCCAACATATGCCAAGTACTGAAAGCGGCATTTGGTCACATTTGTCCCAAACCTCCCCACTGTTTTCAAAATATCCCAAATATCCCAATTTCGAGGCCTGAGCCATATTTTGGAGCAAATTTCTGGCTCTCTGCATGTATTCGTAGTTTTAAATTACGACTTTTTATTCCCAACATATGCCAAGTCCTGAAAACGGCAGTGAGACACATTTTGCACAAACTCCCCTGTAGTTTTCAAAATATCCCGGATATCCCAATTTCGAGGCCCTGAGCCATATTTTGGAGCAAAATTCTGGCTCTCTGCACGTATTCGCAGTTTGAAATTACATCTTTTTATGCCCAACATATGCCAAGTACTGAAAGCGGCGTTTGGTCACATTTGTTCCAAACATCCCTGCAGTTTTCAAAATATCCCAAATATCCCAATTTCGAGGCTTGAGCCATATTTTTTAGCCAAATTCTGGCTCTCTGCACGGATTCGCAGTTTGATATAACGAATTTTTATACCCAACATATGCCAAGTACTGAAAGCAGTAGTGAGTCACATTTTGAACCAACTCCCCTACAGTTTTCAAAGTATCCCAAACAAACCGTTTTCGAGTCCTGAGCAATATTTTGGAACCAAATTCTGGCTCTTTGCACGTATTCGCAGTTTAAAATTACGACTTTTTATAACCAACATATGCCAAGTACTGAAAGCGGCGTTTGGTCACATTTGTCCCAATCCCCCCTGCAGTTTTCAAAATATCCCAAACATCCCAATTTCGAGGCCTAAGCCATATTTTGGAGCCAAATTCAGGCTCTCTGCACGTATTCGCAGTTTGAAATTGCGACTTTTTTATACCCAACATATGCCAAGTACTGAAAGCGGCGTTTGGTCACATTTGTCCCAAACATCCCTGCAGTTTTCAAAATATCCCAAATATCCCAATTTCGAGGCCAGAGCCATATTTTGGACCCTAATTTTGGCTCTCTGAACGTATTCGCAGTTCGAAATTACGTCTTTTTATACCCAACATATGTCAAGTACTGAAAGCAACGTTTGGTCACATTTGTCCTACTCCCCTCTGCAGTTTTCAAAATATCCCAAACATCCTAATATCGAGGCCTGAGCCATATTTTGTAGCCAAATTTTGGCTCTCTGCACGTATTCGCAGTTTGAAATTACGACTTATTTATACCCAACATATGCGAAGTACTGAAAGCGGCGTTTGGTCACATTTGTCCCAAACCTTCCTGCAGTTTTCAAAATATCCCAAACATCCCTATATCGAGGCCTGAGCCATATTTTGGAACCAAATTCTGGCTCTCTGCAAGTATTCTCAGTTTGATATTACGAATTTTATACCCAACATATGCCAAGTACTGAAAGAGGCAGTGAGTCACATTTTGCACAAACTCCCCTCCAGTTTTCAAAATACCCCAAACATCCCAATTTCAAGGCCTGAGCCATATTTTGGACCCAAATTCTGGCTCTATGCACGTATTCGCAGTTTGATATTACGACTTTTTATACCCAACATATGCCAAGTCCTGAAAGTGGCAGAGAGTCACATTTTGCACAAACTCCCCTGTTGTTTTCAAAATATCCCAAATATCCCAATTTCGAGGCCTGGGCCATATTTTAGAGCCATATTCTTGCTCTCTGCACGTATTCACAGTTTGAAATTGCGACTTTTTTATACCCAACATATGCCAAGTACTGAAAGCGGCGTTTGGTCACATTTGTCCCAAACCTCCCTTCAGTTTTCAAAATATCCCAAATATCCCAATTTCGAGGCCTGAGCTATATTTTGGAGCCAAATTCTGGCTCTCTGCACGTATTCGCAGTTTGATATTACAAATTTTTATACCCAACATATGCCAAGTACTGGACGCGGCAGTGAGTCAAAATTTGCTCAAACTCCCCTGTAGTTTTCAAAATATAACAGATATCCCAATTTCGAGGCCCTGAGCCATATTTTGGAGCTAAATTCTGGCTCTCTGCACGTATTCGCAGTTTGAAATTGCGACTTTTTTATACCCAACATATGCCAAGTGCTGGAAGCGGCGTTTGGTCACATTTGTCCCAAACCTTCCTGCAGTTTTCAAAATATCCCAAACATCCCTATATCGAGGCCTGAGCCATATTTTGGAGCCAAATTCTGGCTCTCTGCAAGTATTCACAGTTTGATATTACGAATATTATACAAAACATATGCCAAGTACTGAAAGCGGCAGTGAGTCACATTTTGCACAAACTCCCCTCCAGTTTTCAAAATATCCCAAATATCACAATTTCGAGGCCTGAGCCATATTTTGGAGCCAAATTCTGGCTCTCTGCACGTATTCACAGTTTGAAATTGCGACTTTTTTTTACCCAACATATGCCAAGTACTGAAAGCGGCGTTTGGTCACATTTGTCCCAAACCTCCCTGCAGTTTTCAAAATATCCCAAATATCCCAATTTCGAGGCCTGAGCCATATTTTGGAGCCAAATTCTGGCTCTCTGCGCGGATTCGCAGTTTGATATTACGACTTTTTATACCCAACATATACCAAGTACTGGACGTGGCAGTGAGTCACATTTTGCACAAACTCCCCTGCAGTTTTCAAAATATCCCAGATATCCCAATTTCGAGGCCTGAGCCATATTTTGGAGCCAAATTCTGGCTCTCTGCACGTATTCGCTGTTTGAAATTACATCTTTTTATACCCAACAGATGCCAAGTACTGAAAGCGGCGTTTGGTCACATTTGTCCCAAACATCCCTGCAGTTTTCAAAATATCTCAAATATCCCAATTTCGAGGCCTCAGCCATATTTTGGAGTCAAATTCTGGCTCTCTGCACGTATTCGCAGTTTGAAATTACGAATTTTTTATACTCAACATATGCAATGGACTGAAAGCGGCGTTTGGTCACATTTGTCCCAAACCTCCCTGCAGTTTTCAAAATATCCCAAATATCCCAATATCGAGGCCTGAGCCATATTTTGAAGCCAAATTCTGGCTTTTTGCATGTATTTGCAGTTTTAAATTACGACTTTTTATACCCAACATATGCCAAGTCCTGAAAACGGCAGAGTCACAATTTGCACAAACTCCCCTGTAGTTTTCAAAATATCCCAGATATCCCAATTTCGAGGCCCTGAGCCATATTTTGGAGCCAAATTCTGGCTCTCTGCACGTATTCGTAGTTTGAAATTGCGACTTTTTTATACCCAACATATGCCAAGTCCTGAAAGCGGAGTTTGGTCACATTTGTCCCAAACCTTCCTCCAGTTTTCAAAATATCCCAAACATTCCAATTTCGAGGCCTGAGCCATATTTTGGAGCCAAATTCTGGCTCTATGCACGTATTCGCAGTTTGATATTACGACTTTTTATACGCAACATATGCCAAGTACTGAAAGCGGCAGTGAGTCACATTTTGCACAAACTCCCCTGCAGTTTTCGAAATATCCAAAATATCCCAATTTCGAGGCCTCAGCCATATTTTGGAGCCAATTCTGGCTCTCTGCACGTATTCGCAGTTTGAAATTGCGACTTTTTTATACCCAACATATGCCAAGTACTGAATGCGACGTTTGGTCACATTTGTCCCAAACCTCCCTGCAGTTTTCAAAATAACCCGAACATTCCAATTTCGAGGCCTGAGCCATATTTTGGAGCCAAATTCTGGCTCTATGCACGTATTCGCAGTTTGATATTACGACTTTTTATACCCAACATACGCCAAGTCCTGAAAGCGGCAGTGAGTCACATTTTGCACAAACTCCCCTGCAGTTTTCGAAATATCCCAAATATCCCAATTTCGAGGCCTGAGCCATATTTTGGAGCCAAATTCTGGCTCTCTGCACGCATTCACAGTTTGAAATTGCGACTTTTTTATACCCAACATATGCCAAGTACTGAAAGTGGCGTTTGATCACATTTGTCCCAAACCTCCCTGCAGTTTTCAAAATATCCCAAACATTCCAATTTCGAGGCCTGAGCCATATTTTGGAGCCAAATTCTGGCTCTATGCACGTATTCGCAGTTTGATATTACGAATTTTTATACCCAACATATGCCAAGTACTGAAAGCGGCAGTGAGTCACATTTTGCACAAACTCCCCTGCAGTTTTCAAAATATCCCAAACATCTCAATTTTGACGCCTGAGCCATATTTTGGAGCTAAATTCTGGCTCTCTGCACGTATTCGCAGTTTGAAATTGCGACTTTTTTATACCCAACATATGCCAAGTGCTGGAAGCGGCGTTTGGTCACATTTATCCCAAACCTTCCTGCAGTTTTCAAAATATCCCAAACATCCCTATATCGAGGCCTGAGCCATATTTTGGAGCCAAATTCTGGCTCTCTGCAAGTATTCACAGTTTGATATTAAGAATATTATACCCAACATATGCCAAGTACCGAAAGCGGCAGTGAGTCACATTTTGCACAAACTCCCCTCCAGTTTTCAAAATATCCCAAATATCCCAATTTCGAGGCCTGAGCCATATTTTGGAGCCAAATTCAGGCTCTCTGCACGTTTTCGCAGTTTGAAATTGCGATTTTTTATAACCAATATATGCCAAGTGCTGAAAGCGGCGTTTTGTCACATTTGTCCCAAACCTCCCTCCAGTTTTTAAAATATCCCAAACATCCCAATTTCGAGACCTGAGCCATATTTTGGAGCCAAATTCTGGCTCTATGCACGTATTCGCAGTTTGATATTACGACTTTTTATACCCAACATATGCCAAGTCCTGAAAGCGGCAGTGAGTCACATTTTGCACAAACTCCCCTGCAGTTTTCGAAATATCCCAAATATCCCAATTTCGAGGCCTGAGCCATATTTTAGAGCCAAATTCTGGCTCTCTGCACGTATTCGCAGTTTGATATTACGACTTTTTAAACCCAACATATGCCAAGTACTAGACGCAGCAGTGAGTCACATTTTGAACAAACTCCCCTGCAGTTTTCAATATATCCCAATCATCCCAATTTCAAGGCCTGAGCCATATTTTGGAGCCAAATTCTGGCTCTCTGCACGTATTCGCAGTTTGAAATTACGACTTTTTTATACACAACATATGCGAAGTACTGAAAGCGGCGTTTGGTCACATTTGTCCGAAACCTTCCAGCAGTTTTCAAAATATCCCAAACATCCCTATATCGAGGCCTGAGCCATATTTTGGAGCCAAATTCTGGCTTTCTGCACGTATTCGCAGTTTGAAATTACAACTTATTATACCCAACATATGCCAAGTACTGAAAGCGGCAATGAGTTACATTTTGCACAAACTCCCCTGCAGTTTTCGAAATATCACAAATATCCCAATTTCGAGGCCTGAGCCATATTTTGGAGCCAAATTCTGGCTCTCTGCACGTATTCGCAGTTTAATATAATGAATTTTTATACCCAACATATGCCAAGACCTGAAAGCGGCGTTTGGTCACATTTGTCTCAAATCTTCCTGCAGTTTTCAAAATATCCCAAACATCCCAATATCGAGGCCTGTGCCATATTTTGGAGCCAAATTCTGGCTCTATGCATGTATTCGCAGTTTGAAATTGCGACTTTTTTATACCCAATATATGCCAAGTGCTGAAAGCGGCGTTTTGTCACACTTGTCCCAAACTTCCCTCCAGTTTTTAAAATATCCCAAACATCCCAATTTCGAGACCTGAGCCATATTTTGTAGCCAAATTCTGGCTCTATGCACGTATTCGCAGTTTGATATTACGACTTTTTATACCCAACATATGCCAAGTCCTGAAAGCGGCAGTGAGTCACATTTTGCACAAACTCCCCTGCAGTATTCGAAAGATCCCAAATATCTCAATATCGAGGCCTGAGCCATATTTTGGAGCCAAATTCTGGCTCTCTGCACGTATTCACAGTTTGAAATTGCGACTTTTTTATACCCAACATATGCCAAGTACTAAAACCGGCGTTTGGTCACATTTGTCCCAAACCTCCCTGCAGTTTTCAAAATATCGCAAATATCCCAATTTCGAGGCCTGAGCCATATTTTGGAGCCAAATTCTGGCTCTCTGCCCGCATTCGCAGTTTGATATTACGACTTTTTATACCCAACATATGCCAAGTACTGGACGCGGCAGTGAGTCACATTTTGCACAAACAACCCCTGCAGTTTTCAAAATATCCCAAACATCCCAATTTCGAGGCCTGAGCCATATTTTGGAGCCAAATTCTGGCTCTCTGCACGTATTCGCTGTTTGAAATTACATCTTTTTATACCCAACATATGCCAAGTACTGAAAGCGACGTTTGGTTACATTTGTTCCAAACATCCCTGCAGTTTTCAAAATATCCCAAATATCCCAATTTCGAGGCCTGAGCCATATTTTGGAGCCAAATTCTGGCTTCTGCACGTATTCACAGTTTGATATTACGACTTTTTATACCCAACATATGCCAAGTACTGGACGCGGCAGTGAGTCACATTTTGCACAAACTCCCCTGCAGTTTTAGAAATATCCCAAATATCCCAATTTCGAGGCCTGAGCAATATTTTGGAGCCAAATTCTGGCTCTCTGCACGTATTCACAGTTTGAAATTGCGACTTTTTTATACCCAACATATGCCAAGTACTGAAAGTGGCGTTTGGTTACATTTGTTCCAAACATCCCTGCAGTTTTCAAAATATCCCAAATATCCCAATTTCGAGGCCTGAGCCATATTTTGGAGCCAAATTCTGGCTTCTGCACGTATTCGCAGTTTGATATTACGACTTTTTATACCCAACATATGCCAAGTACTGGACGCGGCAGTGAGTCACATTTTGCACAAACTCCCCTGCAGTTTTAGAAATATCCCAAATATCCCAATTTCGAGGCCTGAGCCATATTTTGGAGCCAAATTCTGGCTTTCTGCACGTATTCACAGTTTGAAATTGCGACTTTTTTATACCCAACATATGCCAAGTACTGAAAGTGGCGTTTGGTCACATTTGTCCCAAATCTCCCTGCAGTTTTCAAAATATCCTAAATATCCCAATTTCGAGGCCTGAGTCATATTTTGGAGCCAAATTCTGGCTCTCTGCACGTATTCGCAGTTTGATATTACGACTTTTTATACCCAACATATGCCAAGTACTGGACGCGGCAGTGAGTCACATTTTGCACAAACTCCCCTGCAGTTTTCAAAATATCCCAAACATCCCAATTTCGAGGCCTGAGCCATATTTTGGAGCCAAATTCTGGCTCTCTGCACGTATTTGCTGTTTGAAATTACATCTTTTTATACCCAACATATGCCAAGTACTGAAAGCGGCGTTTGGTCACATTTGTCCCAAACATCCCTGCAGTTTTCAAAATATCCCAAATATCTCAATTTCGAGGCCTGAGCCATATTTTGGAGCCAAATTCTGGCTCTCTGCACGTATTCGCAGTTTAAAATAATGACTTTTTATACCCAACATATGCCAAGTACTGAAAGCGGCATTTGGTCACATTTGTCCCAAATCTCCCTGCAGTTTTCAAAATATCCCAAATATCCCAATTTCGAGGCCTGAGTCATATTTTGGAGCCAAATTCTGGCTCTATGCAAATATTCGCAGTTTGAAATTATGACTTTTATATACCCAATATATGCCAAGTGCTGAAAGCGGCGTTTTGTCACATTTGTCCCAAACCTCCCTCCAGTTTTTAAAATATCCCAAATATCCCAATTTCGAGGCCTAAGCCATATTTTGGAGCCAAATTCTGGCTCTCTGCACGTATTCGAAGTTTGATATTACGACTTTTTATACCCAACATATGCCAAGTACTGGACACTGCAGTGAGTCACATTTTGCACAAACTCCCCTGCAGTTTCCGATATATCCCAAATATGCCAATTTCGAGGCCCTGAGCCATATTTTGGAGCCAAATTCTGGCTCTCTGCACGTATTCGCAGTTTGATATTATGACTTTTTATACCCAACATATGCCAAGTACTGGACACGGCAGTGAGTCACATTTTGCACAAACTCCCCTGCAGTTTCCGATATATCCCAAACATTCCAATTTCTAGGTCTGCGCCATATTTTGGAGCCAAATTCTGGCTCTATGCACGTATTCGCAGTTTGATATTACGACTTTTTACACCCAACATATGCTAAGTATTGAAAGTGGCAGTGAGTCACATTTGCAACAAACTCCCCTGCATTTTTCAAAATATCCCAAACATCCCAATTTCGACGCCTGAGCCATATTTTAGAGCCAAATTCTGGCTCTCTGAACGTATTCGCAGTTTGAAATTACGACTTTTTCATACCCAACATATGCGAAGTACTGAAAGTGGCGTTTGGTCACATTTGTCCCAATCCCCCCTGCAGTTTTCAAAATATCCCAAATATCTCAATATAGAGGACTGAGCCATATTTTGGAGCCAAATTCTGGCTCTCTGCACGTATTCGCAGTTTGAAATTACAACTTATTATACCCAACATATGCCAAGTACTGAAAGAGGCAATGAGTTACATTTTGCACAAACTCCCCTGCAGTTTTCAAAATATCCCAAATATCCCAATTTCGAGGCCTGAGCCATATTTTGGAGTCAAATTCTGGCTCTCTGCACGTATTCGCAGTTTGAAATTTCGACTTTTTTATACCCAACATATGCAAAGGACTGAAAGCGGCGTTTGGTCACATTTGTCTCAAACCTCCCTGCAGTTTTCAAAATATCCCAAATATCCCAATATCGAGTCCTGAGCCATATTTTGAAGCCAAATTCTGGCTCTTTGCATGTATTCGCAGTTTTAAATTACGACTTTTTATACCCAACATATGCCATGTCCTGAAAACGGCAGAGTCACAATTTGGTCAAACTCCCCTGTAGGTTTCAAAATATCCCAGATATCCCAATTTCGAGGCCCTGAGCCATATTTTGGAGCCAAATTCTGGCTCTCTGCACGTATTCGCAGTTTGAAATTACAACTTATTATACCCAACATATGCCAAGTACTGAAAGCGGCAATGAGTTACATTTTGCACAAACTCCCCTGCAGTTTTCGAAATATTCCAATTTCGAGGCCTGAGCCATATTTTGGAGCCAAATTCTGGCTCTCTGCACGTATTCGCAGTTTGAAATTGCGACTTTCCTATACCCAACATATGCCAAGTGCTGGAAGCGGCATTTGGTCACATTTGTCCCAAACCTCACTGCAATTTTCAAAATATCCCAAATATCCCAATTTCGAGGCCTGAGCCATATTTTGGAGCCAAATTCTGGCTCTCAGCACGTATTCGCAGTTTGATATTACGACTTTTTATACCCAACATATGCCAAGTTCTGAAAGCGGCGTTTGGTCACATTTGTCCCAATCCCCCCTGCAGTTTTCAAAATATCCCAAATATCCCAATATCGAGGCCTGAGCCATATTTTGGAGCCAAATTCTGGCTCTCTGCACGTATTCGCAGTTTGAAATTACAACTTATTATACCCAACATATGCCAAGTACTGAAAGCGGCAATAAGTCACATTTTGCACAAACTCCCCTGCAGTTTTCAAAATATCCCAAACATCCCAATTTCGAGGCCTGAGCCATATTTTAGAGCCAAATTAAGGCTCTGTGCACGTATTCACAGTTTGAAATAACGAATTTTATACCCAACATATGCCAAGTACTGAAAGTGGCGTTTGGTCACATTTGTCCCAATCCCCCCCTGCAGTTTTCAAAATATCATAAACATCCCAAAATCGAGGCCTGAGCCATATTTTGGAGCCAAATTCTGGCTTTCTGCACGTATTCGCAGTTTGAAATTGCGACTTTTTTATACCCAACATACGCCACGTACTGAAAGCAGCGTTTGGTCACATTTGTCCCAAACCTCCCTCCAGTTTTCAAAATATCCCAAATATATCAATTTCGAGGCCTGAGCCATATTTTGGAGCCAAATTCTGGCTCTCTGCACGTATTCGCAGTTTGATATTATGACTTTTTATACCCAACATATGCGAAGTCCTGAAAGCGGCAGTGAGTCACATTTTGCACAAACTCACCTGCAATTTTCGAAATATCCCAAATATCCCAATTTCGAGCCTTGAGCCATATTTTGGAGCCAAATTCTGGCTCTCTGCACGTACTCGCAGTGTGAAATTACGACTTTTTATACCCAACATATGCCAAGTACTGAAAGCGGCGTTTGGTCACATTTGTCCCAAACCTCCCTCCAGTTTTCAAAATATCCCAAACAAACCAATTTCGAGGCCTGAGTCATATTTTGGAGCCAAATTCTGGCTCTCTGCACGTATTCGCAGTTTGAAATTACGACTTTTTATACCCAACATATGCGAAGTACTGAAAGCGGCGTTTGGTCACATTTGTCCCAAACCTCCCTGCAGTTTTCAAAATATCCCAAATATCCCAATTTCGAGGCCTGAGCCATATTTTGGAGCCAAATTCAGGCTCTCTGCGTGTATTCGCAGTTTGATATTACGACTTTTTATACCCAACATATGCCAAGTACTGAGAGCGGCGTTTGGTCATATTTGTCCCAAAGTCCCCTGCAGTTTTCAAAATATCCCAAACATCCCAATTTCGAGGCCTAAGCCAAATTTTGGAGCCTAATTCTGGCTCTCTGCAAGTATTCGCAGTTTGAAATTGCGAATTTTTTATACCCAACATATGTCAAGTACTGAAAGCGACGTTTTGTCATATTTGTCTTAAACTCCCCTGCAGTTTTCAAAATATCCCAAACTTCCCAATTTCGAGGCCTGAGTCATATTTTGGAGCCAAATTCTGGCTCTCTGCGCGTATTCGCAGTTTGAAATTGCGACTTTTTTATACCCAACTTATGCCCAGTCCTGAAAGCGGCAGAGAGTCACATTTTGCACAAACTCCCCTGCATTTTTCAAAATATCCCAAATATCCCAATATCGAGGCCTGAGCCATATTATGGAGCCAAATTCTGGCTCTTTGCACATATTCGCAGTTTGAAATTGCGAATTTTTTATACCAACATATGCCAAGTACTTGTAAGCGGCATTTGGTCACATTTGTCCCAAACTCCCCTGCAGTTTTCGACATATCCCAAATATCTCAATTTCGAGGCCTGAGCAATATTTTGGAGCCAAATTCTGGATTTCTGCACGTATTCGCAGTTTGAAATTATATTTTTTTATACCCAACATATGCCAAGTACTGAAAGCGGCGTTTGGTCACATTTGTTCCAAACATCCCTGCAGTTTTCAAAATATCCCAAATATCCCAATTTCGAGGCCTGAGCCATATTTTGGAGCCAAATTCTGTCACTCTGCACGGATGCGCAGTTTGATATTACGACTTTTTATACCCAACATATGCAAAGTACTGAAACAGGCAGTGAGTCACATTTTGAACAAACTCCCTTGCAGTTTTTAAAATATCCCAAATATCCCAATTTCGAGACCTGAGCCGTATTATGGAGCTAAATTCTGGCTCTCTGCACGTATTCGCAGTTTTAAATTACGGCTTTTTATACCCAACATATGCCAAGTCCTGAAAGCGGCAATTAGTCACATTTTGCACAAACTCCCCCGCAGTTTTTAAAATATCCCAAACATTCCAAATTCGAGGCCTGTGCCATATTTTGGAGCCAAATTCTGGCTCTCTGCACGTATTCGCAGTTTGATATTACGACTTTTTATACCCAACATATGCCAAGTACTGGACGCGGCAGTGAGTCACATTTTGCACAAACTCCCCTGCAGTTTTCAAAATATCCCAAACATCCAAATTTCGAGGCCTGAGCCATATTTTGGAGCCAACTTCAGGCTCTCTGCACGTATTCGCAGTTTGAAATAACGACTTTTTATACCCAACATATGCCAAGTACTAAAAGTGGCGTTTGGTCACATTTGTCCCAAATCTTCCTGCAGTTTTCATAATATCCCAAACATCCCAATATCGAGGCCTGAGCCATCGTTTGGAGCCAAATTCTGGCTCTCTGCACGTATTCGCAGTTTGAAATTGCGACTTTTTTATACCCAATATATGCCAAGTACTGAAAATGGCGTTTGGTCACATTTGTCCCAAACCTCCCAATTTCGAGGCCCGAACATTATTTTGGAGCCAAATTCTGGCTCTCTGCACGTATTCGCAGTTTTAAATTACGGCTTTTTATACCCAACATATGCCAAGTCCTGAAAGCGGCAATTAGTCACATTTTGCACAAACTCCCCTGCAGTTTTCAAAATATCCCAAACATCCCAATTTCGAGGCCTGAGCCATATATTGGAGCTAAATTCTGGCTCTCTGCACGTATTCGCTGTTTGAAATTGCGACTTTTTTATACCCAACATATGCCAAGTCCTGAAAGCGGCAATTAGTCACATTTTGCACAAACTCCCCTGCAGTTTTCAAAATATCCCAAATATCCCAATATCGAGGCCTGAGCCATATTTTGGAGCCAAATTCTGGCTCTCTGCACGTATTCACAGTTTGAAATTACAACTTATTATACCCAACATATGCCAAGTACTGAAAGCGGCAGTGAGTCACATTTTGCACAAACTCCCCTGCAGTTTTCGAAATATCCCAAATATCTCAATTTCGAGGCCTGAGTCATATTTTGGAGCCAAATTCTGGATCTCTGCACGTATTCGCAGTTTGAAATTATATCTTTTTATACCCAACATATGCCAAGTACTGAAAGCGGCGTTTTGTCACATTTGTTCCAAACATCCCTCCAGTTTTCAAAATATCCCAAAAGACCCAATTTCGAGGCCTGAGCCATATTTTGGAGCCAAATTCTGGATCTCTGCACGTATTCGCAGTTTTAAATTACGACTTTTTATACCCAACATATGCCAAGTACTGAAAGAGGCAGTGAGTCACATTTTGCACAATCCCCCCTGCAGTTTTCAAAATATCCCAAACATCCCAATTTCGAGGCCTCAGCCATATTTTGGAGCCAAATTCTGGCTCTCTGCACGTATTCGCAGTTTGAAATTGCGAATTTTTTATACCCAATATATGCCAAGTACTGAAAACGGCGTTTGGTCACATTTGTCCCAAACCTCCCTCCAGTTTACAAAACATCCCAAATATCCCAATTTCGAGTCATGAGCCATATTTTGGAGCCAAATTCTGGCTCTCTGCACGTATTCGCAGTTTGAAATTGCGATTTTTTTATACCCAATATATGCCAAGTACTGAAAACGGCGTTTGGTCACATTTGTCCCAACCATCACTGCAGTTTTCAAAATATCCCAAATATCCCAATATCGAGGCCTGAGCCATAATTTGGAGCCAAATTCTGGCTCTCTGCACGTATTCACAGTTTGAAATTACAACTTATTATTCCCAACATATGCCAAGTACTGAAAGCGACAGTGAGTCTCATTTTGCACAAACTCCCCTGCAGTTTTCAAAATATCCCAAACATCCCAATTTCGAGGCCTGAGCCATATATTGGAGCTAAATTCTGGCTCTCTGCACGTATTCGCAGTTTGAAATTGCTATTTTTTTATACCCAACATACGCCACGTACTGAATGAAGCGTTTGGTCACATTTGTCCCAAACCTCCCTCCAGTTTTCAAAATATCCCAAATATCCCAATTTCGAGGCCTGAGCCATATTTTGGAGTCAAATTCTGGCTCTCTGCACGTATTCGCAGTTTGATATTACGACTTTTTATACCCAACATATGCCAAGTACCAAAAGTGGGTTTTCATCACATTTGTCCCAAATCTTCCTGCAGTTTTCATAATATCCCAAACATCCCAATATCGAGGCCTGAGTCATATTTTGGAGCCAAATTCTGGCTCTCTGCACGTATTCGCAGTTTGAAATTGCGACTTTTTTATACCCAATATATGCCAAGTACTGAAAACGGCGTTTGGTCACATTTGTCCCAAACCTCCCTCAAGTTTTCAAAATATCCCAAACATCCCAATTTCGAGGCCCGAACATTATTTTGGAGCCAAATTTTGGCTCTCTGTACGTATTCGCAGTTTTAAATTACGGCTTTTTATACCCAACATATGCCAAGTCCTAAAAGCGGCAATTAGTCACATTTTGCACAAACTCCCCTGCAGTTTTCAAAATATCCCAAACATCCCAATTTCGAGGCCTGAGCCATATATTGGAGCTAAATTCTGGCTCTCTGCACGTATTCGCTGTTTGAAATTGCGAATTTTTATTACCTACATTTTCCAAGTACTGAAAGCGGTGTTTGGTCATATTTGTCTTAAACTCCCCTGCAGTTTTCAAAATATCCTAAACTTCCCAATTTCGAGGCCTGAGTCATATTTTGGAGCCAAATTCTGGCTCTCTGCGCCTATTCGCAGTTTTAAATTACGACTTTTTATACCCAACATATGCCAAGTCCTGAGAGCGGCGTTTGATCACATTTGTTCCAAACATCCTTGCAGTTTTCAAAATATCCCAAATATCCCAATTTCGAGGTCTGAGCCATATTTTGGAGCCAAATTCTGGCTCTCTGCACGGATTCGCAGTTTAATATTACGACTTTTTATACCCAACATATGCCAAGTACTGAAAGAAGCAGTGAGTCATATTTTGCACAAACTCCCCTGCAGTTTTCAAAATATCCCAAATGTCCCAATTTCGAGACCAGAGCCGTGTTATGGAGCTAAATTCTGGCTCTCTGCATGTATTCGCAGTTTGAAGTTGCGACTTTTTTATACCCAATATATGCCAAGTACTGAAAGCGGCGTTTGGTCATATTTGTCATAAACTCCCCTGCAGTTTTCAAAATATTATAAACTTCCCAATTTCGAGGCCTGAGTCATATTTTGGAGCCAAATTCTGGCTCTCTGCACGGATTCGCAGTTTGATATTACGACTTTTTATACCCAACATATGCCAAGTCCTGAAAGCGGCAATTAGTCACATTTTGCACAAACTCCCCTGCAGTTTTCAAAATATCCTAAACGTCCCAATTTCGAGGCCTGAGTCATATTTTGGAGCCAAATTCTGGCTCTCTGCGCATATTCGCAGTTTTAAATTATGAATTTTTATACCCAACATATGCCAAGTCCTGAAAGCGGCAATTAGTCACATTTTGCACAAACTCCCTTGCAGTTTTCAAAATATTCCAAATATCCCAATTTTGAGGCCTGAGCCATATTATGGAGCCAAATTCTTGCTCTTTGCACGTATTCGCAGTTTGATATTGCGACTTTTTATACCAACATATGCCAAGTACTGAAAGCGGGTTTTGGTCACATTTGTCCCAACCCTCCCTGCAGTTTTCAAAATATCCCAAACATCCCGATTTCGAGGCCTGAGCCATAATTTGGAGCCAAATTCTGGCTCTATGCACGTATTCGCAGTTTGATATTGCGACTTTTTTTACCCAACATATGCCAAGTCCTGAAAGCGGCGTTTGGTCATATTTGTCTTAAACTCCCCTGCAGTTTTCAAAATATCCTAAACTTCCCAATTTCGAGGCCTGAGTCATATTTTGGAGCCAAATTCTGGCTCTCTGCGCGTATTCGCAGTTTTAAATTACGACTTTTTATACCCAACATATGCCAAGTCCTGAAAGCGGCGTTTGATCACATTTGTTCCAAACATCCTTGCAGTTTTCAAAATATCCCAAATATCCCAATTTCGAGGCCTGAGCCATATTTTGGAGCCAAATTCTGGCTCTCTGCACGGATTCGCAGTTTGATATTACGACATTTTATACCCAACATATGCCAAGTCCTGAAAGCGGCATTTAGTCACATTTTGCACAAAATCCCCTGCAGTTTTCGAAATATCCCAAATATAACAATTTCGAGACCTGAGCCGTATTATGGAGCTAAATTCTGGCTCTCTGCACGTATTCGCAGTTTGAAATTATATCTTTTTATACCCAACATATGCCAAGTACTGAAAGCGGCGTTTGGTCACATTTGTTCCAAACATCCCTCCAGTTTTCAAAATATCCCAAAAGACCCAATTTCGATGCCTGAGCCATATTTTGGAGCCAAATTCTAGATCTCTGCACGGATTCGCAGTTTAATATTACGACATTTTATACCCAACATATGCCAAGTACTGAAAGAGGCAGTGAGTCACATTTTGCGCAAACTCCCCTGCAGTTTTCAAAATATCCCAAATATCCCAATTTCGAGACCTGAGCCGTATTATGGAGCTAAATTCTGGCTCTCTGCACGTATTCGCAGTTTGAAATTGCGACTTTTTTATACCCAATATATGCCAAGTGCTGAAAGCGGCGTTTGGTCACATTTGTTCCAAACCTCCCTCCAGTTTTCAAAATATCCCAAACATCCCAATTTCGAGGCCTGAGATATATTTTGGAGCCAATTTCTGGCTCTCTACATGTATTCGCAGTTTGATATTACGATTTTTATACCCAACATATGCCAAGTACTGAAAGCGGCAGTGAGTCACATTTTGCACACACTCCCCTGCAGTTTTCAAAATATCCTAAACATCCCAATTTCGAGGCCTGAGCATTATTTTGGAGCCAAATTCTGGCTCTCTGCACGTATTCGCAGTTTTAAATTACGACCTTTTATACCCAACATATGCCAAGTACTGAAAGAGGCAGTGAGTCACATTTTGCACAATCCCCCCTGCAGTTTTCAAAATATCCCAAACATCCCAATTTCGAGGCCTGAGCAATATTTTGGAGTTAAATTCTGGCTCTCTGCACGTATTCGCAGTTTGAAATTGCGAATTTTTTATACCCAACATACGCCACGTACTGAAAGCAGCGTTTGGTCACATTTGTCCCAAACCTCCCTCCAGTTTTCAAAATATCCCAAATATCCCAATTTCGAGGCCTGAGCCATATTTTGGAGCCAAATTCTGGCTCTCTGCACGTATTCGCAGTTTGATATTACGACTTTTTATACCCAACATATGCCAAGTACTGGACGCGGCAGTGAGTCACATTTTGCACAAACTCCCCTGCAGTTTTCAAAATATCCCAAACATCCAAATTTCGAAGCCTGAGCCATATTTTGGAGCCAACTTCAGGCTCTCTGCACGTATTCGCAGTTTGAAATAACGACTTTTTATACCCAACATATGCCAAGTACTAAAAGTAGCGTTTCGTCACATTTGTCCCAAATCTTCCTGCAGTTTTCATAATATCCCAAACATCCCAATATCGAGGCCAGAGCCATATTTTGGAGCCAAATTCTGGATCTCTGCACGTATTCGCAGTTTGAAATTATATCTTTTTATACCCAACATATGCCATGTACTGAAAGCGGCGTTTGGTCACATTTGTTCCAAACATCCCTGCAGTTTTCAAAATATCCCAAACGACCCAATTTCGAGGTATGAGCCATATTTTGGAGCCAAATTCTGGCTCTCTGCACGTATTCGCAGTTTGAAATTACGACTTTTTATACCCAAAATATGCCAAGTACTGAAAGCGGCATTTGGTCACATTTGTCCCAAACCTCCCTCCAGTTTTCAAAATATCCCAAACAAACCAATTTCGAGGCCTGAGCCATATTTTGGAGCCAAATTCTGGCACTTTGCACGTATTCGCAGTTTAAAATTACGAATTTTTATACCCAACATATGCGAAGTACTGAAAGCGGCGTTTGGTCATATTTGTCCCAAACTCCCCTGCAGTTTTCAAAATATCCCAAACTTCCCAATTTCGAGGCCTGAGTCATATTTTGGAGCCAAATTCTGGCTCTTTGCGCGTATTCGCAGTTTGAAATTACCACTTTTTTTACCAAACATATGTCAAGTACTGAAAGCGGCGTTTGGTCACATTTGTCCCAAACCTCCCTGCAGTTTTCAAAATATCCCAAACATCCCAATTTCGAGGCCTGAGCCATAATTTGGAGCCAAATTCTGGCTCTTTGCGTGTATTCGCAGTTTGAAATTACCACTTTTTTTACCAAACATATGTCAAGTACTGAAAGCGGCGTTTGGTCACATTTGTCCCAAACCTCCTTGCAGTTTTCAAAATATCCCAAATATCCCAATTTCGAGGCTTGAGCCATATTTTGGAGCCAAATTCTGGCTCTCTGCACGTATTCGCAGTTTGAAATTGCGACTTTTTTATACCCAACATATGTCAAGTACTGAAAGCGGCATTTGGTCATATTTGTCCCAAACTCCCCTGCAGTTTTCAAAATATCCCAAACTTCCCAATTTCGAGGCCTGAGTCATATTTTGGAGCCAAATTCTGGCTCTTTGCGCGTATTCGCAGTTTGAAATTACCACTTTTTTTACCAAACATATGTCAAGTACTGAAAGCGGCGTTTGGTCACATTTGTCCCAAACCTCCCTGCAGTTTTCAAAATATCCCAAATATCTCAATTTCGAGGCCTGAGCCATATTTTGGAGCCAAATTCTGGATCTCTGCACGTATTCGCAGTTTGAAATTGCGACTTTTTTATACCCAACATATACTGAAAGCAGCAGAGTCATATTTTGCCCAAACTCCCCTCCAGTTTTCAAAATAACGCATATATCCCAATTTCGAGGCCTGAGCCATATTTTGGAGCCAAATTCTGGCTCTCTGCACGTATTCGCAGTTTGAAATTACATCATTTTATACCCAACATATGCCAAGTACTGAAAGCGGCGTTTGGTCATATTTGTCCCAATCCCCCTTGCAGTTTTCAAAATATCCCAATATCGAGGCCTGAGCCATATTTTGGAGCCAAATTCTGGTTCTCTGCACGTATTCGCAGTTTGAAATTACAACTTATTATACCCAACATATGCCAAGTACTGAAAGCGGCGTTTGGCCACATTTATCCCAAACCTCCCTCCGGTTTTCAAAATATCCCAAACAAACCAATTTCGAGGCCTGAGCCATATTTTGGAGCCAAATTCTGGCTCTCTGCACGTATTCACAGTTTGAAATTACGACTTTTTATACCCAACATATGTCAAGTACCGAAAGTGGCGTTTGGTCATATTTGTCCCAAAGTCCCCTGCAGTTGTCAAAATATACCAAACATCCCAATTTGGAGGCCTGAGCCATATTTTGGAGCCAAATTCTGGCTCTCTGCACGTATTCGCAGTTTGAAATTGCGAATTTTTTATACCCAACATATGTCAAGTACCGAAAGCGGCGTTTGGTCATATTTGTCCCAAAGTCCCCTGCAGTTGTCAAAATATCCCAAACATCCCAATTTGGAGGCCTGAGCCATATTTTGGAGCCAAATTCTGGCTCTCTGCACGTATTCGCAGTTTGAAATTACGATTTTTATACCCAACATATGTCAAGCACCGAAAGCAGCGTTTGGTCATATTTGTCCCAAAGTCCCCTGCAGTTTTCAAAATATCCCAAACATCCCAATTTCGAGGCCTGAGCCATATTTTGGAGCCAAATTCTGGCTCTCTACATGTATTCGCAGTTTGAAATTGCGACTTTTTTATACCCAACATATGCCAAGTCCTGAAAGCGGCGTTTGGTCACATTTTTCCCTAACCTCCCTCCAGTTTTCAAAATATCCCAAACATCCCAATTTCGAGGCCTGAGTCATATTTTGGAGCCAAATTCTGGCTCTCTGCAAGTATTCGCAGTTTGAAATTACGACTTTTTATACCCAACATATGTCAAGTACCGAAAGCGGCGTTTGGTCATATTTGTAACAAAGTCCCCTGCAGTTGTCAAAATATCCCAAACATCCCAATTTCGAGGCCTGAGCCATAATTTGGAGCCAAATTCTGGCTCTCTGCACGTATTCGCAGTTTGAAATTGCGATTTTTTTATACCCAACATATGCCAAGTACTGGACACAGCAGTGAGTCACATTTTGAACAAACTCCCCTGCAGTTTTCAAAATATCCCAAACATCCCAATTTTGAGGCATGAGCCATATTTTGGAGCCAAATTCTGGATCTCTTCACGTATTCGCAGTTTGAAATTGCTACTTTTTTATACCCAACATATGCCAAGTACTGAAAGCGGCAGTGAGTCACATTTTGCCCAAACTCCCCTCCAGTTTTCAAAATAACGCAAATATCCCAATTCGAGGCCTGAGCCATATTTTGGAGCCAAATTCGGGCTCTCTGCACGTATTCGCAGTTTGAAATTACGACTTTTTATACCCAACATATGTCAAGTACCGAAAGCAGCGTTTGGTCATATTTGTCCCAAAGTCCCCTGCAGTTTTCAAAATATCCCAAACATCCCAATTTCGAGGCCTGAGCCATATTTTGGAGCCAAATTCTGGCTCTCTACACGTATTCGCAGTTTGAAATTGCGACTTTTTTATACCCAACAAATGCCAAGTACTGAAAGCGACATTTGGTCACATTTGTCTCAAACCTCCCTGCAGTTTTCAAAATAACCCAAATATCCTAATTACGAGGCCTGAGCCATATTTTGGAGCCAAATTCTGGCTCTCTACACGTATTCGCAGTTTGAAATTGCACCTTTTTTACACCCAACATATCCCAAGTACTGAAAGCGGCGTTTGGTCACATTTCTCCAAAACCTTTCTGCAGTTTTCAAAATATCCCAAACATCCCTATATCGAGGCCTGAGCCATATTTTGGAGCTAAATTCTGGCTCTCTGCAAGTATTCGCAGTTTGATATTACGAATTTTATACCCAACATATGCCAAGTACTGAAAGCGGCAGTGAGTCACAATTTGCACAAACTCCCCTTCAGTTTTCAAAATATCCCAAATATCCCAATTTCGAGGCCTGAGCCATATTTTGGAACCAAATTCTGGCTCTCTGCACGTATTCGCAGTTTGAAATTACGACTTTTTATACCCAACATATGCCAGGTACTGAAAGCGGCGTTTGGTCACGTTTGTCCCAAACCTCCCTCCAGTTTTCAAAATATCCCAAACAAACCAATTTCGAGGCCTGAGCCATATTTTGGAGCCAAATTCTGGCTCTCTGCACGTATTCGCAGTTTGAAATTACGACTTTTTATTCCCAACATATGTCAAGTACCGAAAGCGGCGTTTGGTCATATTTGTCCCAAAGTCCCCTGCAGTTGTCAAAATATCCCAAACATCCCAATTTGGAGGCCTGAGCCATATTTTGGAGCCAAATTCTGGCTCTCTGCACGTATTCGCAGTTTGAAATTGCGACTTTTTTATACCCAACATATGTCAAGTACCGAAAGCGGCGTTTGGTCATATTTGTCCCAAAGTCCCCTGCAGTTGTCAAAATATCCCAAACATCCCAATTTAGAGGCCTGAGCCATATTTTGGAGCCAAATTCTGGCTCTCTGCACGTATTCGCAGTTTGAAATTTCGAATTTTTATACCCAACATATGCGAAGTACTGAAAGCGGCGTTTGGTCACATTTGTCCCAAACCTCCTTGCAGTTTTCAAAATATTCCATATATTCCAATTTCGAGGCCTGAGCCATATTTTGGAGCCAAATTCAGGCTCTCTGCACGTATTCGCAGTTTGAAATTACGACTTTTTATACCCAACATATGTCAAGTACCGAAAGCAGCGTTTGGTCATATTTGTCCCAAAGTCCCCTGCAGTTTTCAAAATATCCCAAACATCCCAATTTCGAGGCCTGAGCCATATTTTGGAGCCAAATTCTGGCTCTCTACATGTATTCGCAGTTTGAAATTGCGACTTTTTTATACCCAACATATGCCAAGTCCTGAAAGCGGCGTTTGGTCACATTTTTCCCTAACCTCCCTCCAGTTTTCAAAATATCCCAAACATCCCAATTTCGAGGCCTGAGTCATATTTTGGAGCCAAATTCTGGCTCTCTGCAAGTATTCGCAGTTTGAAATTGCGACTTTTTTATACCCAACAAATGCCAAGTACTGAAAGCGACATTTGGTCACATTTGTCTCAAACCTCCCTGCAGTTTTCAAAATAACCCAAATATCCTAATTACGAGGCCTGAGCCATATTTTGGAGCCAAATTCTGGCTCTCTACACGTATTCGCAGTTTGAAATTGCACCTTTTTTACACCCAACATATCCCAAGTACTGAAAGCGGCGTTTGGTCACATTTGTCCAAAACCTTCCTGCAGTTTTCAAAATATCCCAAACATCCCTATATCGAGGCCTGAGCCATATTTTGGAGCTAAATTCTGGCTCTCTGCAAGTATTCGCAGTTTGATATTACGAATTTTATACCCAACATATGCCAAGTACTGAAAGCGGCAGTGAGTCACATTTTGCACAAACTCCCCTTCAGTTTTCAAAATATCCCAAATATCCCAATTTCGAGGCCTGAGCCATATTTTGGAACCAAATTCTGGCTCTCTGCACGTATTCGCAGTTTGAAATTACGACTTTTTATACCCAACATATGCCAGGTACTGAAAGCGGCGTTTGGTCACGTTTGTCCCAAACCTCCCTCCAGTTTTCAAAATATCCCAAACAAACCAATTTCGAGGCCTGAGCCATATTTTGGAGCCAAATTCTGGCTCTCTGCACGTATTCGCAGTTTGAAATTACGACTTTTTATTCCGAACATATGTCAAGTACCGAAAGCGGCGTTTGGTCATATTTGTCCCAAAGTCCCCTGCAGTTGTCAAAATATCCCAAACATCCCAATTTTGAGGCCTGAGCCATATTTTGGAGCCAAATTCTGGCTCTCTGCACGTATTCGCAGTTTGAAATTGCGACTTTTTTATACCCAACATATGTCAAGTACCGAAAGCGGCGTTTGGTCATATTTGTCCCAAAGTCCCCTGCAGTTGTCAAAATATCCCAAACATCCCAATTTAGAGGCCTGAGCCATATTTTGGAGCCAAATTCTGGCTCTCTGCACGTATTCGCAGTTTGAAATTTCGAATTTTTATACCCAACATATGCGAAGTACTGAAAGCGGCGTTTGGTCACATTTGTCCCAAACCTCCTTGCAGTTTTCAAAATATTCCATATATTCCAATTTCGAGGCCTGAGCCATATTTTGGAGCCAAATTCAGGCTCTCTGCACGTATTCGCAGTTTGAAATTACGACTTTTTATACCCAACATATGTCAAGTACCGAAAGCAGCGTTTGGTCATATTTGTCCCAAAGTCCCCTGCAGTTTTCAAAATATCCCAAACATCCCAATTTCGAGGCCTGAGCCATATTTTGGAGCCAAATTCTGGCTTTCTACATGTATTCGCAGTTTGAAATTGCGACTTTTTTATACCCAACATATGCCAAGTCCTGAAAGCGGCGTTTGGTCACATTTTTCCCTAACCTCCCTCCAGTTTTCAAAATATCCCAAACATCCCAATTTCGAGGCCTGAGTCATATTTTGGAGCCAAATTCTGGCTCTCTGCAAGTATTCGCAGTTTGAAATTACGACTTTTTATACCCAACATATGTCAAGTACCGAGAGCGGCGTTTGGTCATATTTGTAACAAAGTCCCCTGCAGTTGTCAAAATATCCCAAACATCCCAATTTCGACGCCTGTCCCATATTTTGGAGCCAAATTCTGGCTCTCTACACGTATTCGCAGTTAGAAATTGCGACTTTTTTATACCCAACATATGCCAAGTACTGGACACAGCAGTGAGTCACATTTTGAACAAACTTCCCTGCAGTTTTCAAAATATCCCAAACATCCCAATTTCGAGGCATGAGCCATATTTTGGAGCCAAATTCTGGATCTCTTCACGTATTCGCAGTATGAAATTGCTACTTTTTTATACCCAACATATGCCCAGTACTGAAAGCGGCAGTGAGTCACATTTTGCCCAAACTCCCCTCCAGTTTTCAAAATATCCCAAACATCCCAATTTCGAGGCCTAAGCCATATTTTGGAGCCAAATTCTGGCTCTCTGCACGTATTCGCAGTTTGAAATTACGACTTTTTATACCCAACATATGCCAGGTACTGAAAGCGGCGTTTGGTCACGTTTGTCCCAAACCTCCCTCCAGTTTTCAAAATATCCCAAACAAACCAATTTCGAGGCCTGAGCCATATTTTGGAGCCAAATTCTGGCTCTCTGCACGTATTCGCAGTTTGAAATTACGACTTTTTATTCCCAACATATGTCAAGTACCGAAAGCGGCGTTTGGTCATATTTGTCCCAAAGTCCCCTGCAGTTGTCAAAATATCCCAAACATCCCAATTTGGAGGCCTGAGCCATATTTTGGAGCCAAATTCTGGCTCTCTGCACGTATTCGCAGTTTGAAATTGCGACTTTTTTATACCCAACATATGTCAAGTACCGAAAGCGGCGTTTGGTCATATTTGTCCCAAAGTCCCCTGCAGTTGTCAAAATATCCCAAACATCCCAATTTAGAGGCCTGAGCCATATTTTGGAGCCAAATTCTGGCTCTCTGCACGTATTCGCAGTTTGAAATTTCGAATTTTTATACCCAACATATGCGAAGTACTGAAAGCGGCGTTTGGTCACATTTGTCCCAAACCTCCTTGCAGTTTTCAAAATATTCCATATATTCCAATTTCGAGGCCTGAGCCATATTTTGGAGCCAAATTCAGGCTCTCTGCACGTATTCGCAGTTTGAAATTACGACTTTTTATACCCAACATATGTCAAGTACCGAAAGCAGCGTTTGGTCATATTTGTCCCAAAGTCCCCTGCAGTTTTCAAAATATCCCAAACATCCCAATTTCGAGGCCTGAGCCATATTTTGGAGCCAAATTCTGGCTCTCTACATGTATTCGCAGTTTGAAATTGCGACTTTTTTATACCCAACATATGCCAAGTCCTGAAAGCGGCGTTTGGTCACATTTTTCCCTAACCTCCCTCCAGTTTTCAAAATATCCCAAACATCCCAATTTCGAGGCCTGAGTCATATTTTGGAGCCAAATTCTGGCTCTCTGCAAGTATTCGCAGTTTGAAATTGCGACATTTTTATACCCAACAAATGCCAAGTACTGAAAGCGACATTTGGTCACATTTGTCTCAAACCTCCCTGCAGTTTTCAAAATAACCCAAATATCCTAATTACGAGGCCTGAGCCATATTTTGGAGCCAAATTCTGGCTCTCTACACGTATTCGCAGTTTGAAATTGCACCTTTTTTACACCCAACATATCCCAAGTACTGAAAGCGGCGTTTGGTCACATTTGTCCAAAACCTTCCTGCAGTTTTCAAAATATCCCAAACATCCCTATATCGAGGCCTGAGCCATATTTTGGAGCTAAATTCTGGCTCTCTGCAAGTATTCGCAGTTTGATATTACGAATTTTATACCCAACATATGCCAAGTACTGAAAGCGGCAGTGAGTCACATTTTGCACAAACTCCCCTTCAGTTTTCAAAATATCCCAAATATCCCAATTTCGAGGCCTGAGCCATATTTTGGAACCAAATTCTGGCTCTCTGCACGTATTCGCAGTTTGAAATTACGACTTTTTATACCCAACATATGCCAGGTACTGAAAGCGGCGTTTGGTCACGTTTGTCCCAAACCTCCCTCCAGTTTTCAAAATATCCCAAACAAACCAATTTCGAGGCCTGAGCCATATTTTGGAGCCAAATTCTGGCTCTCTGCACGTATTCGCAGTTTGAAATTACGACTTTTTATTCCGAACATATGTCAAGTACCGAAAGCGGCGTTTGGTCATATTTGTCCCAAAGTCCCCTGCAGTTGTCAAAATATCCCAAACATCCCAATTTTGAGGCCTGAGCCATATTTTGGAGCCAAATTCTGGCTCTCTGCACGTATTCGCAGTTTGAAATTGCGACTTTTTTATACCCAACATATGTCAAGTACCGAAAGCGGCGTTTGGTCATATTTGTCCCAAAGTCCCCTGCAGTTGTCAAAATATCCCAAACATCCCAATTTAGAGGCCTGAGCCATATTTTGGAGCCAAATTCTGGCTCTCTGCACGTATTCGCAGTTTGAAATTTCGAATTTTTATACCCAACATATGCGAAGTACTGAAAGCGGCGTTTGGTCACATTTGTCCCAAACCTCCTTGCAGTTTTCAAAATATTCCATATATTCCAATTTCGAGGCCTGAGCCATATTTTGGAGCCAAATTCAGGCTCTCTGCACGTATTCGCAGTTTGAAATTACGACTTTTTATACCCAACATATGTCAAGTACCGAAAGCAGCGTTTGGTCATATTTGTCCCAAAGTCCCCTGCAGTTTTCAAAATATCCCAAACATCCCAATTTCGAGGCCTGAGCCATATTTTGGAGCCAAATTCTGGCTTTCTACATGTATTCGCAGTTTGAAATTGCGACTTTTTTATACCCAACATATGCCAAGTCCTGAAAGCGGCGTTTGGTCACATTTTTCCCTAACCTCCCTCCAGTTTTCAAAATATCCCAAACATCCCAATTTCGAGGCCTGAGTCATATTTTGGAGCCAAATTCTGGCTCTCTGCAAGTATTCGCAGTTTGAAATTACGACTTTTTATACCCAACATATGTCAAGTACCGAGAGCGGCGTTTGGTCATATTTGTAACAAAGTCCCCTGCAGTTGTCAAAATATCCCAAACATCCCAATTTCGACGCCTGTCCCATATTTTGGAGCCAAATTCTGGCTCTCTACACGTATTCGCAGTTAGAAATTGCGACTTTTTTATACCCAACATATGCCAAGTACTGGACACAGCAGTGAGTCACATTTTGAACAAACTTCCCTGCAGTTTTCAAAATATCCCAAACATCCCAATTTCGAGGCATGAGCCATATTTTGGAGCCAAATTCTGGATCTCTTCACGTATTCGCAGTATGAAATTGCTACTTTTTTATACCCAACATATGCCCAGTACTGAAAGCGGCAGTGAGTCACATTTTGCCCAAACTCCCCTCCAGTTTTCAAAATATCCCAAACATCCCAATTTCGAGGCCTAAGCCATATTTTGGAGCCAAATTCTGGCTCTCTGCACGTATTCGCAGTTTGAAATTGCGACTTTTTTATACCCAACATATGTCAAGTACCGAAAGCGGCGTTTGGTCATATTTGTCCCAAAGTCCCCTGCAGTTGTCAAAATATCCCAAACATCCCAATTTAGAGGCCTGAGCCATATTTTGGAGCCAAATTCTGGCTCTCTGCACGTATTCGCAGTTTGAAATTTCGAATTTTTATACCCAACATATGCGAAGTACTGAAAGCGGCGTTTGGTCACATTTTTCCCTAATCTCCCACCAGTTTTCAAAATATCCCAAACATCCCAATTTCGAGGCCTGAGTCATATTTTGGAGCCAAATTCTGGCTCTCTGCACGTATTCGCAGTTTGAAATTACGACTTTTTATACCCAACATACGCCAGGTACTGAAAGCGGCGTTTGGTCACGTTTGTCCCAAACCTCCCTCCAGTTTTCAAAATATCCCAAACAAACCAATTTCGAGGCCTGAGCCATATTTTGGAGCCAAATTCTGGCTCTCTGCACGTATTCGCAGTTTGAAATTACGACTTTTTATTTCCAACATATGTCAAGTACCGAAAGCGGCGTTTGGTCATATTTGTCCCAAAGTCCCCTGCAGTTGTCAAAATATCCCAAACATCCCTTATTTGGAGGCCTGAGCCATATTTTGGAGCCAAATTCTGGCTCTCTGCACGTATTCGCAGTTTGAAATTGCGACTTTTTTATACCCAACATATGTCAAGAACTGAAAGCGGCATTTGGTCATATTTGTCCCAAACTCCCCTGCAGTTTTCAAAATATCCCAAACTTCCCAATTTCGAGGCCTGAGTCATATTTTGGAGCCAAATTCTGGTTCTTTGCGTGTATTCGCAGTTTGAAATTACCACTTTTTTTACCAAACATATGTCAAGTACTAAAAGCGGCGTTTGGTCACATTTGTCCCAAACCTCCCTGCAGTTTTCAAAATATCCCAAACATCCTAATTTCGAGGCCTGAGCCTTAATTTGGAGCCAAATTCTGGCTCTATGCACGTATTCGCAGTTTGATATTACGAATTTTTATACCCAATATATGACAAGTCCTGAAAGCGGCAGTGAGTCACATTTTGCCCAAACTCCCCTCCAGTTTTCAAAATAACGCAAATATCCCAATTTCGAGGCCTGAGCCATATTTTGGAGCCAAATTCCGGCTCTCTGAACGTATTCGCAGTTTGAAATTGAGACTTTTTTATACCCAACATATGTCAAGTACTGAAAGCGGCATTTGGTCATATTTGTCCCAAACTCCCCTGCAGTTTTCAAAATAACGCAAATATCCCAATTTCGAGGCCTGAGCCATATTTTGGAGCCAAATTCAGGCTCTCTGCACGTATTCGCAGTTTGAAATTACGACTTTTTATACCCAACATATATCAAGTACCGAAAGCGGCGTTTGGTCATATTTGTAGCAAAGTCCCCTGCATTTTTCAAAATATCCCAAACATCCCAATTTCGAGGCCTGAGCCATATTTTGCAGCCAAATTCTGGCTCTCTGCACGTATTCGCAGTTTGAAATTGCGACTTTTTTATACCCAACATATGTCAAGTACTGAAAGAGGCATTTGGTCATATTTGTCCCAAACTCCCCTGCAGTTTTCAAAATATCCCAAACTTCCCAATTTCGAGGCCTGAGTCATATTTTGCAGCCAAATTCTGGCTCTCTGCGCGTATTCGCAGTTTGAAATTACCACTTTTTTTTACCAAACATATGCCAAGTACTGAAAGCGGCGTTTGGTCACATTTGTCCCAATCCCCCTTGCAGTTTTCAAAATATCCCAAATATCCCAATATCGAGGCCTGAGCCATATTTTGGAGCCAAATTCTGGCTCTCTGCACGTATTCGCAGTTTAAAATTACAACTTATTATACCCAACATATGCCAAGTACTGAAAGCGGCAATGAGTCACATTTTGCACAAACTCCCCTGCAGTTTTCAAAATATCCCAAACATCCCAATTTCGAGGCCTGAGCCATATTTTGGAGTCAAATTCAGGCTCTCTGCACGTATTCGCAGTTTGAAATAACGACTTTTTATACCCAACATATGCCAAGTACTGAAAGTGGCGTTTGGTCACATTTGTCCCAAATCTTCCTGCAGTTTTCAAAACATCCCAAACATCCCAATATAGAAGCCTGAGCCATATTTTGGAGCCAAATTCTGGCTCTCTGCACGTATTCGCAGTTTGAAATTACGACTTTTTATACCCAACATATGCAAAGTACTGAAAGCGGCGTTTGGTCACATTTTTCCCTATCCTCCCTCAAGTTTTCAAAATATCCCAAACATCACAATTTCGAGGCCTGATTCATATTTTGGAGCCAAATTCTGGATCTCTGCAAGTATTCGCAGTTTGAAATTACGACTTTTTATACCCAACATATGAAAAGTACCGAAAGCGGCGTTTGGTCATATTTGTCCCAAAGTCCCCTGCAGTTTTCAAAATATCCCAAACATCCCAATTTCGAGGCCTGAGCCATATTTTGGAGCCAAATTCTGGCTCTCTGCACGTATTCGCAGTTTGAAATTGCGAATTTTTTATACCCAACATATGTCAAGTACTGAAAACGGCAATGAGTCACATTTTGCACAAACTCCCCTGCAGTTTTCAAAATATCCCAAACATCCCAATTTCGAGGCCTGAGCCATATTTTGGAGCCAAATTCAGGCTCTCTGCACGTATTCGCAGTTTGAAATAACGACTTTTTATACCCAACATATGACAAGTACTGAAAGCGGCGTTTGGTCACATTTGTCCCTAACCTCCCTCCAGTTTTCAAAATATCCCAAACATCCCAATTTCGAGGCTTGAGTGATATTTTGGAGCCAAATTCTGGATCTTTGCACGTATTCGCAGTTTGAAATTACGACTTTTTATACCCAACATATGCAAAGTACTGAAAGCGGCGTTTGGTCACATTTGTCCCAAACCTCCCTGCAGTTTTCAAAATATCCCAAAACCCCAATTTCGAGGCCTGAGCCATATTTTGGAGCCAAATTCTGGCTCTCTGCGCGTATTGGCAGTTTGAAATTACGATTTTTATACCCAACATATGCCAAGTACTGAGAGCGGCGTTTGGTCATATTTATCCCAAAGTCCCCTGCAGTTTTCAAAATATCCCAAACATCCCAATTTCGAGGCCTGAGCCATATTTTGGAGCCAAATTCTGGCTATCTGCGCGTATTCGCAGTTTGAAATTACCACTTTTTATACCCAACATATTCCAAGTCCTGAAAGCGGCAGAGAGTCACATTTTGCACAAACTCCCCTGCAGTTTTCAAAATATCCCAAATATCCCAATATCGAGGCCTGAGCCATATTATGGAGCCAAATACTGGCTCTTTGCACGTATTCGCAGTTTTTAATTGCGACTTTTTTATACCAACATATGCCAAGTACTGAAAGCGGCGTTTGGTCACATTTGTCCCAAACCTCCCTGCAGTTTTCAAAATATCCCAAACATCCCAATTTCGAGGCCTGAGCCATAATTTGGAGCCAAATTCTGGCTCTATGCACGTATTCGCAGTTTGATATTACGACTTTTTATACCCAACATATGCCAAGTCCTGAAAGCGGCAGTGAGTCACATTTTGCACAAACTCCCCTGCAGTTTTCGAAATATCCCAAATATCTCCATTTCGAGGCCTGAGCAATATTTTGGAGCCAAATTCTGGATCTCTGCACGTATTCGCAGTTTGAAATTAAATATTTTTATACCCAACATATGCCAAGTACTGAAAGCGGCGTTTGGTCACATTTGTTCCAAACATCCCTGCAGTTTTCAAAATATCCCAAAAGACCCAATTTCGAGGCCTGAGCCATATTTACGAGCCAAATTCTGGCTCTCTGCACGTATTCGTAGTTTGAAATTACGACTTTTTATACCCAACATATGCCAAGTACTGAAAGCGGCATTTGGTCACATTTGTCACAAACCTCCCTCCAGTTTTCAAAATATCGTAAACAAACCAATTTCGTGGCCTGAGCAATATTTTGGAGCCAAATTCTGGATCTCTGCACGAATTCGCAGTTTGAAATTGCGACTTTTTTATACCCAATATATGCCAAGTACTGAAAGCGGCAGTGAGTCACATTTTGCCCAAACTCCCCTCCAGTTTTCAAAATAACGCAAATATCCCAATTTCGAGGCCTGAGCCATATTTTGGAGCCCAATTCTGGCTCTCTGCACGTATTCGCAGTTTGAAATTATATCTTTTTATACCCAACATATGCCAAGTACTGAAAGCGACGTTTGGTCACATTTGTTCCAAACATCCCTGCAGTTTTCAAAATATCCCAAAAGACCCAATTTCAAGGCCTGAGCCATATTTTGGAGCCAAATTCTGGCTCTCTGCACGGATTCGCAGTTTGATATTTCGAATTTTTATACCCAACATATGCCAAGTACTGAAAGAGGCAGTGAGTCACATTTTGCACAAATTCCCCTGCAGTTTTCTAAATACCTCTAATATCCAGATTTCCAGACCTGAGCCGTATTATGGAGCTAAATTCTGGCTCTCTGCACGTATTCGCAGTTTGAAATTGCAACTTTTTTATACCCAATATATGGCAAGTGCTGAAAGCTGCGTTAGGTCACATTTGTCCCAAACCTCCCTCCAGTTTTGAAAATATCCGAAACATCCCAATTTCGATGCCTGAGTCACATTTTGGAGCCAAATTCTGGCTCTCTGCACGTATTCGCAGTTTGAAATTATATCTTTTTATACCCAACATATGCCAAGTACTGAAAGCGACGTTTGGTCACATTTGTTCCAAACATCCCTGCAGTTTTCAAAATATCCCAAAAGACCCAATTTCAAGGCCTGAGCCATATTTTGGAGCCAAATTCTGGCTCTCTGCACGGATTCGCAGTTTGATATTTCGAATTTTTATACCCAACATATGCCAAGTACTGAAAGAGGCAGTGAGTCACATTTTGCACAAATTCCCCTGCAGTTTTCTAAATACCTCTAATATCCAGATTTCCAGACCTGAGCCGTATTATGGAGCTAAATTCTGGCTCTCTGCACGTATTCGCAGTTTGAAATTGCAACTTTTTTATACCCAATATATGGCAAGTGCTGAAAGCTGCGTTAGGTCACATTTGTCCCAAACCTCCCTCCAGTTTTGAAAATATCCGAAACATCCCAATTTCGATGCCTGAGTCACATTTTGGAGCCAAATTCTGGCTCTCTGCACGTATTCGCAGTTTGAAATTACGACTTTTTATACCCAACATATGCCAAGTACTGAAAGCGGCAATGAGTCACATTTTGCACAAACTCCCCTGCAGTTTTCAAAATATCCCAAACATTACAATTTCGAGGCCTGAGCCATATTTTGGAGCCAAATTCAGGCTTTCTGCACGTATTCGCAGTTTGAAATAACGACTTTTTATACCCAACATATGCCAAGTACTGAAAGTGGCGTTTGGTCACATTTGTCCCAAATCTTCCTGCAGTTTTCAAAATATCCCAAACATCCCAATATCGAGGCCTGAGCCATATTTTGGAGCCAAATTCTGGCTCTCTGCACGTATTCGCAGTTTGATATTACGACTTTTTTATACCCAACATATGCCAAGTCCTGAAAGCGGCATTGAGTAAAATTTGGCCAAACTCCCCTGCAGTTTTCGAAATATCCCAAATATCCCAATTTCGAGCCTTGATCCATATTTTGGAGCCATATTCTGGCTCTCTGCACGTATTCGCAGTTTGAAATTATGACTTTTTATACCCAACATATGATAAGTACTGAAAGCGGCGTTTGGTCACATTTGTACCTAACTTCCCTCCAGTTTTCAAAATATCCTAAACATCCCAATTTCGAGGCCTGAGTCATATTTTGGAGCCAAATTCTGGCTCTCTGCACGTATTCGCAGTTTGAAATTACGACTTTTTATACCCAACATATGTGAAGTACTGATAGCGGCGTTTGGTCACATTTGTCCCAAACCTCCCTGCAGTTTTCAAAATATCCCAAATATCCCAATTTCGAAGCCTGAACCATATTTTGGAGTCAAATTCAGGCTCTCTGCACGTATTCGCAGTTTGAAATTATGTCTTTTTATACCCAACATATGCCAAGTAATGAAAGCGGCGTTTGGTCACATTTGTCCCAAACCTCCCTGCAGTTTTCAAAATATCCCAAATATCCCAATTTCGAGACCTGAGCCGTATTATGGAGCTAAATTCTGGCTCTCTGCACGTATTCGCAGTTTGAAATTGCGACTTTTTTATACCCAATATATGCCAAATTAAGTGCTGAAAGCGGCGTTTAGTCACATTTGTCCCAAACCTCCCTCCAGTTTTCAAAATATCCCAAACATCCCAATTTCGAGGCCTGAGCCATATTTTGGAGCCAAATTCTGGCTCTCTACATGTATTCGCAGTTTGATAGTACGATTTTTATACCCAACATATGCCAAGTACTGAAAGCGGCAGTGAGTCATATTTTGCACAAACTCTCCTGCAGTTTTCAAAATATCCTAAACATCCCAATTTCGAGGCCTGAGCATTATTTTGGAGCCAAATTCTGGCTCTCTGCATGTATTCCCAGTTTTAAATTACGACTTTTTATACCCAACATATGCCAAGTCCTGAAAGTGGCAATTAGTCACATTTTGCACAAACTCCCCTGCAGTTTTCAAAATATCCCAAACATCCCAATTTCGAGGCCTGAGCCATATTTTGGAGCCAAATTCTGGCTCTCTGCACGTATTCGCAGTTTGAAATTACAACTTATTAAACCCAACATATGCCAAGTACTGAAAGCGCCAATGAGTCACATTTTGCACAAACTCCCCTGCAGTTTTCAAAATATCCCAAACATCCCAATTCCGAGGCCTGAGCCATATTTTGGAGCCAAATTCAGGCTCTCTGCACGTATTCGCAGTTTGAAATAACGACTTTTTATACCCAACATATGCCAAGTACTGAAAGTGGCGTTTGGTCACATTTGTCCCAAATCTTCCTGCAGTTTTCAAAATATCCCAAATATCCCAATTTCGAGGCCTGAACCATATTTTGGAGCCAAATTCTGGCTCTCTGCACGTATTCGCAGTTTGATATTGCGACTTTTTATACCCAACATATGACAAGTACTGAAAGCGGCGTTTTGTCACATTTGTCACAAACCTCCCTGCAGTTTTCAAAATATCCCAAATATCCCAATTTCGAGGCCTGAACCATATTTTGGAGCCAAATTCAGGCTCTCTGCACGTATTCGCAGTTTGATATTACGACTTTTTATACCCAAAATATGCCAAGTACTGAAAGTGCCAATTGGTCATATTTGTCCCAAAGTCCCCTGCAGTTTTCAAAATATCCCAAACATCCCAATTTCGAGGCCTGAGTCGTATTTTGGAGCCAAATTCTGGCTCTCTGCGCGTATTCGCAGTTTGAAATTACCAATTTTTATGCCCAACATATGCCAAGTCCTGAAAGCGGCAGAGAGTCACATTTTGCACAAACTCCCCAGCAGTTTTCAAAATATCCTAAATATCCCAATATAGAGGCCTGAGGCATATTTTGGAGCCAAATTCTGGCTCTATGCACGTATTCGCAGTTTGATATTACGACTTTTTATACCCAACATATGCCAAGTCCTGAAAGCAGCAGTGAGTCACATTTTGCACAAACTTCCCTGCAGTTTTCGAAATATCCCAAATATCTCAATTTCGAGGCCTGAGCAACATTTTGGAGCCAAATACTGGATCTCTGCACGTATTCGCAGTTTGAAATTGCGACTTTTTTATACCCAACATATGCCAAGTCCTGAAAGCAGCAGTGAGTCACATTTTGCACAAACTTCCCTGCAGTTTTCAAAATAACGCAAATATCCCAATTTCGAGGCCTGAGCTATATTTTGGAGCCCAATTCTGGCTCTCTGAACGTATTCGCAGTTTGAAATTATATCTTTTTATACCCAACATATGCCAAGTACAGAAAGCGGCGTTTGGTCACATTTGTTCCAAACATCCCTGCAGTTTTCAAAATATCCCAAATATCCCAATTTCGAGGCCTGAGCATTATTTTAAAGCCAAATTCTGGCTCTCTGCACTTATTCGCAGTTTTAAATTATGGCTTTTTACACCCAACATATGTCAAGTCCTGAAAGCGGCAATGAGTCACATTTTGCACAAACTCCCCTGCAGTTTTCAAAATATCCCAAACATCCGAATTTCGAGGCTTGAGGCATATATTGGAGCCAAATTCTGGCTCTCTGCACGTATTCGCTGTTTGAAATTGCGACTTTTTTATACCCAACATATGCTAAGTACTGAAAGCGGCGTTTGGTCATATTTGTCTTAAACTCCCCTGCAGTTTTCAAAATATCCTAAACTTTCCAATTTCGAGGCCTGAGTCATATTATAGAGCCAAATTCTGGCTCTTTGCACGTATTCGCAGTTTGAAATTGCGAATTTTTATACCAACATATGCCAAGTACTGAAAGCAGCAGTGAGTCACATTTTGCACAAAGTCCCCTGCTGTTTTCGAAATATCCCAAATATCTCCATTTCGAGGCCTGAGCCATATTTTGGAGCCAAATTCTGGATCTCTGCACCTATTTGCAGTTTGAAATTATATCTTTTTATACCCAACATATGCCAAGTACTGAAAGCGGCGTTTGGTCACATTTGTTCCAAACATCCCTCCAGTTTTCAAAATATCCCAAAAGACCCAATTTCGAGGCCTGAGCCATATTTTGGAGCCAAATTCTGGCTCTCTACATGTATTCGCAGTTTGATAGTACGATTTTTATACCCAACATATGCCAAGTACTGAAAGCGGCATTTGGTCATATTTGTCCCAAACTCCCCTGCAGTTTTCAAAATATCCCAAACTTCCCAATTTCGAGGCCTGAGTCATATTTTGGAGCCAAATTCTGGCTCTTTGCGCGTATTCGCAGTTTGAAATTACCACTTTTTTTACCAAACATATGTCAAGTACTGAAAGCGGCGTTTGGTCACATTTGTCCCAAACCTCCCTGCAGTTTTCAAAATATCCCAAATATCTCAATTTCGAGGCCTGAGCCATATTTTGGAGCCAAATTCTGGATCTCTGCACGTATTCGCAGTTTGAAATTGCGACTTTTTTATACCCAACATATACTGAAAGCAGCAGAGTCATATTTTGCCCAAACTCCCCTCCAGTTTTCAAAATAACGCATATATCCCAATTTCGAGGCCTGAGCCATATTTTGGAGCCAAATTCTGGCTCTCTACACGTATTCGCAGTTTGAAATTACATCATTTTATACCCAACATATGCCAAGTACTGAAAGCGGCGTTTGGTCATATTTGTCCCAATCCCCCTTGCAGTTTTCAAAATATCCCAATATCGAGGCCTGAGCCATATTTTGGAGCCAAATTCTGGTTCTCTGCACGTATTCGCAGTTTGAAATTACAACTTATTATACCCAACATATGCCAAGTACTGAAAGCGGCAGTGAGTCACATTTTGCACAAACTCCCCTTCAGTTTTCAAAATATCCCAAATATCCCAATTTTGAGGCCTGAGCCATATTTTGGAGCCAAATTCTGGCTCTTTGAACGTATTCGCAGTTTGAAATTACGACTTTTTATACCAAACATATGCCAGGTACTGAAAGCGGCGTTTGGCCACATTTGTCCCAAACCTCCCTCCGGTTTTCAAAATATCCCAAACAAACCAATTTCGAGGCCTGAGCCATATTTTGGAGCCAAATTCTGGCTCTCTGCACGTATTCACAGTTTGAAATTACGACTTTTTATACCCAACATATGTCAAGTACCGAAAGTGGCGTTTGGTCATATTTGTCCCAAAGTCCCCTGCAGTTGTCAAAATATCCCAAACATCCCAATTTGGAGGCCTGAGCCATATTTTGGAGCCAAATTCTGGCTCTCTGCAAGTATTCGCAGTTTGAAATTGCGAATTTTTTATACCCAACATATGTCAAGTACCGAAAGCGGCGTTTGGTCATATTTGTCCCAAAGTCCCCTGCAGTTGTCAAAATATCCCAAACATCCCAATTTGGAGGCCTGAGCCATATTTTGGAGCCAAATTCTGGCTCTCTGCACGTATTCGCAGTTTGAAATTACGATTTTTATACCCAACATATGTCAAGCACCGAAAGCAGCGTTTGGTCATATTTGTCCCAAAGTCCCCTGCAGTTTTCAAAATATCCCAAACATCCCAATTTCGAGGCCTGAGCCATATTTTGGAGCCAAATTCTGGCTCTCTACATGTATTCGCAGTTTGAAATTGCGATTTTTTTATACCCAACATATGCCAAGTACTGGACACAGCAGTGAGTCACATTTTGAACAAACTCCCCTGCAGTTTTCAAAATATCCCAAACATCCCAATTTTGAGGCATGAGCCATATTTTGGAGCCAAATTCTGGATCTCTTCACGTATTCGCAGTTTGAAATTGCTACTTTTTTATACCCAACATATGCCAAGTACTGAAAGCGGCAGTGAGTCACATTTTGCCCAAACTCCCCTCCAGTTTTCAAAATAACGCAAATATCCCAATTCGAGGCCTGAGCCATATTTTGGAGCCAAATTCAGGCTCTCTGCACGTATTCGCAGTTTGAAATTACGACTTTTTATACCCAACATATGTCAAGTACCGAAAGCAGCGTTTGGTCATATTTGTCCCAAAGTCCCCTGCAGTTTTCAAAATATCCCAAACATCCCAATTTCGAGGCCTGAGCCATATTTTGGAGCCAAATTCTGGCTCTCTACACGTATTCGCAGTTTGAAATTGCGACTTTTTTATACCCAACAAATGCCAAGTACTGAAAGCGACATTTGGTCACATTTGTCTCAAACCTCCCTGCAGTTTTCAAAATAACCCAAATATCCTAATTACGAGGCCTGAGCCATATTTTGGAGCCAAATTCTGGCTCTCTACACGTATTCGCAGTTTGAAATTGCACCTTTTTTACACCCAACATATCCCAAGTACTGAAAGCGGCGTTTGGTCACATTTCTCCAAAACCTTTCTGCAGTTTTCAAAATATCCCAAACATCCCTATATCGAGGCCTGAGCCATATTTTGGAGCTAAATTCTGGCTCTCTGCAAGTATTCGCAGTTTGATATTACGAATTTTATACCCAACATATGCCAAGTACTGAAAGCGGCAGTGAGTCACATTTTGCACAAACTCCCCTTCAGTTTTCAAAATATCCCAAATATCCCAATTTCGAGGCCTGAGCCATATTTTGGAGCAAGTCAAGAAAGTCAAGAAAGTCAAGTTTGGTCATATTTGTCCCAAAGTCCCCTGCAGTTGTCAAAATATCCCAAACATCCCAATTTGGAGGCCTGAGCCATATTTTGGAGCCAAATTCTGGCTCTCTGCACGTATTCGCAGTTTGAAATTGCGACTTTTTTATACCCAACATATGTCAAGTACCGAAAGCGGCGTTTGGTCATATTTGTCCCAAAGTCCCCTGCAGTTGTCAAAATATCCCAAACATCCCAATTTAGAGGCCTGAGCCATATTTTGGAGCCAAATTCTGGCTCTCTGCACGTATTCGCAGTTTGAAATTTCGAATTTTTATACCCAACATATGCGAAGTACTGAAAGCGGCGTTTGGTCACATTTGTCCCAAACCTCCTTGCAGTTTTCAAAATATTCCATATATTCCAATTTCGAGGCCTGAGCCATATTTTGGAGCCAAATTCAGGCTCTCTGCACGTATTCGCAGTTTGAAATTACGACTTTTTATACCCAACATATGTCAAGTACCGAAAGCAGCGTTTGGTCATATTTGTCCCAAAGTCCCCTGCAGTTTTCAAAATATCCCAAACATCCCAATTTCGAGGCCTGAGCCATATTTTGGAGCCAAATTCTGGCTCTCTACATGTATTCGCAGTTTGAAATTGCGACTTTTTTATACCCAACATATGCCAAGTCCTGAAAGCGGCGTTTGGTCACATTTTTCCCTAACCTCCCTCCAGTTTTCAAAATATCCCAAACATCCCAATTTCGAGGCCTGAGTCATATTTTGGAGCCAAATTCTGGCTCTCTGCAAGTATTCGCAGTTTGAAATTGCGACTTTTTTATACCCAACAAATGCCAAGTACTGAAAGCGACATTTGGTCACATTTGTCTCAAACCTCCCTGCAGTTTTCAAAATAACCCAAATATCCTAATTACGAGGCCTGAGCCATATTTTGGAGCCAAATTCTGGCTCTCTACACGTATTCGCAGTTTGAAATTGCACCTTTTTTACACCCAACATATCCCAAGTACTGAAAGCGGCGTTTGGTCACATTTGTCCAAAACCTTCCTGCAGTTTTCAAAATATCCCAAACATCCCTATATCGAGGCCTGAGCCATATTTTGGAGCTAAATTCTGGCTCTCTGCAAGTATTCGCAGTTTGATATTACGAATTTTATACCCAACATATGCCAAGTACTGAAAGCGGCAGTGAGTCACATTTTGCACAAATTCCCCTTCAGTTTTCAAAATATCCCAAATATCCCAATTTCGAGGCCTGAGCCATATTTTGGAACCAAATTCTGGCTCTCTGCACGTATTCGCAGTTTGAAATTACGACTTTTTATACCCAACATATGCCAGGTACTGAAAGCGGCGTTTGGTCACGTTTGTCCCAAACCTCCCTCCAGTTTTCAAAATATCCCAAACAAACCAATTTCGAGGCCTGAGCCATATTTTGGAGCCAAATTCTGGCTCTCTGCACGTATTCGCAGTTTGAAATTACGACTTTTTATTCCCAACATATGTCAAGTACCGAAAGCGGCGTTTGGTCATATTTGTCCCAAAGTCCCCTGCAGTTGTCAAAATATCCCAAACATCCCAATTTTGAGGCCTGAGCCATATTTTGGAGCCAAATTCTGGCTCTCTGCACGTATTCGCAGTTTGAAATTGCGACTTTTTTATACCCAACATATGTCAAGTACCGAAAGCGGCGTTTGGTCATATTTGTCCCAAAGTCCCCTGCAGTTGTCAAAATATCCCAAACATCCCAATTTAGAGGCCTGAGCCATATTTTGGAGCCAAATTCTGGCTCTCTGCACGTATTCGCAGTTTGAAATTTCGAATTTTTATACCCAACATATGCGAAGTACTGAAAGCGGCGTTTGGTCACATTTGTCCCAAACCTCCTTGCAGTTTTCAAAATATTCCATATATTCCAATTTCGAGGCCTGAGCCATATTTTGGAGCCAAATTCAGGCTCTCTGCACGTATTCGCAGTTTGAAATTACGACTTTTTATACCCAACATATGTCAAGTACCGAAAGCAGCGTTTGGTCATATTTGTCCCAAAGTCCCCTGCAGTTTTCAAAATATCCCAAACATCCCAATTTCGAGGCCTGAGCCATATTTTGGAGCCAAATTCTGGCTCTCTACATGTATTCGCAGTTTGAAATTGCGACTTTTTTATACCCAACATATGCCAAGTCCTGAAAGCGGCGTTTGGTCACATTTTTCCCTAACCTCCCTCTAGTTTTCAAAATATCCCAAACATCCCAATTTCGAGGCCTGAGTCATATTTTGGAGCCAAATTCTGGCTCTCTGCAAGTATTCGCAGTTTGAAATTACGACTTTTTATACCCAACATATGTCAAGTACCGAGAGCGGCGTTTGGTCATATTTGTAACAAAGTCCCCTGCAGTTGTCAAAATATCCCAAACATCCCAATTTCGACGCCTGTCCCATATTTTGGAGCCAAATTCTGGCTCTCTACACGTATTCGCAGTTAGAAATTGCGACTTTTTTATACCCAACATATGCCAAGTACTGGACACAGCAGTGAGTCACATTTTGAACAAACTTCCCTGCAGTTTTCAAAATATCCCAAACATCCCAATTTCGAGGCATGAGCCATATTTTGGAGCCAAATTCTGGATCTCTTCACGTATTCGCAGTATGAAATTGCTACTTTTTTATACCCAACATATGCCCAGTACTGAAAGCGGCAGTGAGTCACATTTTGCCCAAACTCCCCTCCAGTTTTCAAAATATCCCAAACATCCCAATTTGGAGGCCTAAGCCATATTTTGGAGCCAAATTCTGGCTCTCTGCACGTATTCGCAGTTTGAAATTACGACTTTTTATTCCCAACATATGTCAAGTACCGAAAGCGGCGTTTGGTCATATTTGTCCCAAAGTCCCCTGCAGTTGTCAAAATATCCCAAACATCCCAATTTTGAGGCCTGAGCCATATTTTGGAGCCAAATTCTGGCTCTCTGCACGTATTCGCAGTTTGAAATTGCGACTTTTTTATACCCAACATATGTCAAGTACCGAAAGCGGCGTTTGGTCATATTTGTCCCAAAGTCCCCTGCAGTTGTCAAAATATCCCAAACATCCCAATTTAGAGGCCTGAGCCATATTTTGGAGCCAAATTCTGGCTCTCTGCACGTATTCGCAGTTTGAAATTTCGAATTTTTATACCCAACATATGCGAAGTACTGAAAGCGGCGTTTGGTCACATTTTTCCCTAATCTCCCACCAGTTTTCAAAATATCCCAAACATCCCAATTTCGAGGCCTGAGTCATATTTTGGAGCCAAATTCTGGCTCTCTGCACGTATTCGCAGTTTGAAATTACGACTTTTTATACCCAACATACGCCAGGTACTGAAAGCGGCGTTTGGTCACGTTTGTCCCAAACCTCCCTCCAGTTTTCAAAATATCCCAAACAAACCAATTTCGAGGCCTGAGCCATATTTTGGAGCCAAATTCTGGCTCTCTGCACGTATTCGCAGTTTGAAATTACGACTTTTTATTCCCAACATATGTCAAGTACCGAAAGCGGCGTTTGGTCATATTTGTCCCAAAGTCCCCTGCAGTTGTCAAAATATCCCAAACATCCCTTATTTGGAGGCCTGAGCCATATTTTGGAGCCAAATTCTGGCTCTCTGCACGTATTCGCAGTTTGAAATTGCGACTTTTTTATACCCAACATATGTCAAGAACTGAAAGCGGCATTTGGTCATATTTGTCCCAAACTCCCCTGCAGTTTTCAAAATATCCCAAACTTCCCAATTTCGAGGCCTGAGTCATATTTTGGAGCCAAATTCTGGTTCTTTGCGTGTATTCGCAGTTTGAAATTACCACTTTTTTTACCAAACATATGTCAAGTACTAAAAGCGGCGTTTGGTCACATTTGTCCCAAACCTCCCTGCAGTTTTCAAAATATCCCAAACATCCCAATTTCGAGGCCTGAGCCATAATTTGGAGCCAAATTCTGGCTCTATGCACGTATTCGCAGTTTGATATTACGAATTTTTATACCCAATATATGACAAGTCCTGAAAGCGGCAGTGAGTCACATTTTGCCCAAACTCCCCTCCAGTTTTCAAAATAACGCAAATATCCCAATTTCGAGGCCTGAGCCATATTTTGGAGCCAAATTCCGGCTCTCTGAACGTATTCGCAGTTTGAAATTGAGACTTTTTTATACCCAACATATGTCAAGTACTGAAAGCGGCATTTGGTCATATTTGTCCCAAACTCCCCTGCAGTTTTCAAAATAACGCAAATATCCCAATTTCGAGGCCTGAGCCATATTTTGGAGCCAAATTCAGGCTCTCTGCACGTATTCGCAGTTTGAAATTACGACTTTTTATACCCAACATATATCAAGTACCGAAAGCGGCGTTTGGTCATATTTGTAGCAAAGTCCCCTGCATTTTTCAAAATATCCCAAACATCCCAATTTCGAGGCCTGAGCCATATTTTGCAGCAAAATTCTGGCTCTCTGCACGTATTCGCAGTTTGAAATTGCGACTTTTTTATACCCAACATATGTCAAGTACTGAAAGCGGCATTTGGTCATATTTGTCCCAAACTCCCCTGCAGTTTTCAAAATATCCCAAACTTCCCAATTTCGAGGCCTGAGTCATATTTTGGAGCCAAATTCTGGCTCTCTGCGCGTATTCGCAGTTTGAAATTACCACTTTTTTTACCAAACATATGCCAAGTACTGAAAGCGGCGTTTGGTCACATTTGTCCCAATCCCCCTTGCAGTTTTCAAAATATCCCAAATATCCCAATTTCGAGGCCTGAGCCATATTTTGGAGCCAAATTCTGGCTCTCTGCACGTATTCGCAGTTTAAAATTACAACTTATTATACCCAACATATGCCAAGTACTGAAAGCGGCAATGAGTCACATTTTGCACAAACTCCCCTGCAGTTTTCAAAATATCCCAAACATCCCAATTTCGAGGCCTGAGCCATATTTTGGAGTCAAATTCAGGCTCTCTGCACGTATTCGCAGTTTGAAATAACGACTTTTTATACCCAACATATGCCAAGTACTGAAAGTGGCGTTTGGTCACATTTGTCCCAAATCTTCCTGCAGTTTTCAAAATATCCCAAACATCCCAATATAGAAGCCTGAGCCATATTTTGGAGCCAAATTCTGGCTCTCTGCACGTATTCGCAGTTTGAAATTACGACTTTTTATACCCAACATATGCAAAGTACTGAAAGCGGCGTTTGGTCACATTTTTCCCTATCCTCCCTCAAGTTTTCAAAATATCCCAAACATCACAATTTCGAGGCCTGATTCATATTTTGGAGCCAAATTCTGGATCTCTGCAAGTATTCGCAGTTTGAAATTACGACTTTTTATACCCAACATATGCCAAGTCCTGAAAGTGGCAATTAGTCACATTTTGCACAAACTCCCCTGCAGTTTTCAAAATATCCCAAACATCCCAATTTCGAGGCCTGAGCCATATTTTGGAGCCAAATTCAGGCTCTCTGCACGTATTCGCAGTTTGAAATAACGACTTTTTATACCCAACATATGACAAGTACTGAAAGCGGCGTTTGGTCACATTTGTCCCTAACCTCCCTCCAGTTTTCAAAATATCCCAAACATCCCAATTTCGAGGCCTGAGCCATATTTTGGAGCCAAATTCTGGCTATCTGCGCGTATTCGCAGTTTGAAATTACCACTTTTTATACCCAACATATTCCAAGTCCTGAAAGCGGCAGAGAGTCACATTTTGCACAAACTCCCCTGCAGTTTTCAAAATATCCCAAATATCCCAATATCGAGGCCTGAGCCATATTATGGAGCCAAATACTGGCTCTTTGCACGTATTCGCAGTTTTTAATTGCGACTTTTTTATACCAACATATGCCAAGTACTGAAAGCGGCGTTTGGTCACATTTGTCCCAAACCTCCCTGCAGTTTTCAAAATATCCCAAACATCCCAATTTCGAGGCCTGAGCCATAATTTGGAGCCAAATTCTGGCTCTATGCACGTATTCGCAGTTTGATATTACGACTTTTTATACCCAACATATGCCAAGTCATGAAAGCGGCAGTGAGTCACATTTTGCACAAACTCCCCTGCAGTTTTCGAAATATCCCAAATATCTCCATTTCGAGGCCTGAGCAATATTTTGGAGCCAAATTCTGGATCTCTGCACGTATTCGCAGTTTGAAATTAAATCTTTTTATACCCAACATATGCCAAGTACTGAAAGCGGCGTTTGGTCACATTTGTTCCAAACATCCCTGCAGTTTTCAAAATATCCCAAAAGACCCAATTTCGAGGCCTGAGCCATATTTACGAGCCAAATTCTGGCTCTCTGCACGTATTCGTAGTTTGAAATTACGACTTTTTATACCCAACATATGCCAAGTACTGAAAGCGGCATTTGGTCACATTTGTCACAAACCTCCCTCCAGTTTTCAAAATATCCCAAACAAACCAATTTCGTGGCCTGAGCCATATTTTGGAGCCAAATTCTGGCTCTCTGCACGTATTCGCAGTTTAAAATAATGACTTTTTATACCCAACATATGCCAAGTACTGAAAGCGGCGTTTGGTCACATTTGTCCCAAACCTCCCTGCAGTTTTCAAAGAATCCCAAATATCCCAATTTCGAGGCCTGAGCCATATTTTGGAGCCAAATTCAGGCTCTCTGCACGTATTCGCAGTTTGAAATTACGACTTTTTATAACCAACATATGCCAAGTACTGAGAGCGGCGTTTGGTCATATTTGTCTTAAACTCCCCTGCAGTTTTCAAAATATCCCAAACTTCCCAATTTCGAGGCCTGAGTCATATTTTGGAGCCAAATTCTGGCTTTCTGCGCGTATTCGCAGTTCGAAATTTCCACTTTTTATAACCAACATATGCCAAGTCCAGAAAGCGGCAGAGAGTCACATTTTGCACAAACTCCCATGCAGTTTTCAAAATATCCCAAATATCCCAATATCGAGGCCTGAGCCATATTATGGAGCCAAATTCTGGCTCTTTGCACGTATTCGCAGTTTGAAATTGCGACTTTTTTTATACCAACATATGCCAAGTACTGAAAGCGGCGTTTGGTCACATTTGTCCCAAACCTCCCTGCAGTTTTCAAAATATCCAAAACATCCCAATTTCGAGGCCTGAGCCTTAATTTGGAGCCAAATTCTGGCTCTATGCACGTATTCGCAGTTTGATATTACGACTTTTTATACCCAACATATGCCAAGTCCTGAAAGCGGCAGTGAGTCACATTTTGCACAAACTCCCCTGCAGTTTTCGAAATATCCCAAATATCTCAATTTCGAGGCCTGAGCAATATTTTGGAGCCAAATTCTGGATCTCTGCACGAATTCGCAGTTTGAAATTGCGACTTTTTTATACCCAATATATGCCAAGTACTGAAAGCGGCAGTGAGTCACATTTTGCCCAAACTCCCCTCCAGTTTTCAAAATAACGCAAATATCCCAATTTCGAGGCCTGAGCCATATTTTGGAGCCCAATTCTGGCTCTCTGCACGTATTCGCAGTTTGAAATTATATCTTTTTATACCCAACATATGCCAAGTACTGAAAGCGACGTTTGGTCACATTTGTTCCAAACATCCCTGCAGTTTTCAAAATATCCCAAAAGACCCAATTTCAAGGCCTGAGCCATATTTTGGAGCCAAATTCTGGCTCTCTGCACGGATTCGCAGTTTGATATTTCGAATTTTTATACCCAACATATGCCAAGTACTGAAAGAGGCAGTGAGTCACATTTTGCACAAATTCCCCTGCAGTTTTCTAAATACCTCTAATATCCAGATTTCCAGACCTGAGCCGTATTATGGAGCTAAATTCTGGCTCTCTGCACGTATTCGCAGTTTGAAATTGCAACTTTTTTATACCCAATATATGGCAAGTGCTGAAAGCTGCGTTAGGTCACATTTGTCCCAAACCTCCCTCCAGTTTTGAAAATATCCGAAACATCCCAATTTCGATGCCTGAGTCACATTTTGGAGCCAAATTCTGGCTCTCTGCACGTATTCGCAGTTTGAAATTATATCTTTTTATACCCAACATATGCCAAGTACTGAAAGCGACGTTTGGTCACATTTGTTCCAAACATCCCTGCAGTTTTCAAAATATCCCAAAAGACCCAATTTCAAGGCCTGAGCCATATTTTGGAGCCAAATTCTGGCTCTCTGCACGGATTCGCAGTTTGATATTTCGAATTTTTATACCCAACATATGCCAAGTACTGAAAGAGGCAGTGAGTCACATTTTGCACAAATTCCCCTGCAGTTTTCTAAATACCTCTAATATCCAGATTTCCAGACCTGAGCCGTATTATGGAGCTAAATTCTGGCTCTCTGCACGTATTCGCAGTTTGAAATTGCAACTTTTTTATACCCAATATATGGCAAGTGCTGAAAGCTGCGTTAGGTCACATTTGTCCCAAACCTCCCTCCAGTTTTGAAAATATCCGAAACATCCCAATTTTGATGCCTGAGTCACATTTTGGAGCCAAATTCTGGCTCTCTGCACGTATTCGCAGTTTGAAATTACGACTTTTTATACCCAACATATGCCAAGTACTGAAAGCGGCAATGAGTCACATTTTGCACAAACTCCCCTGCAGTTTTCAAAATATCCCAAACATTACAATTTCGAGGCCTGAGCCATATTTTGGAGCCAAATTCAGGCTTTCTGCACGTATTCGCAGTTTGAAATAACGACTTTTTATACCCAACATATGCCAAGTACTGAAAGTGGCGTTTGGTCACATTTGTCCCAAATCTTCCTGCAGTTTTCAAAATATCCCAAACATCCCAATATCGAGGCCTGAGCCATATTTTGGAGCCAAATTCTGGCTCTCTGCACGTATTCGCAGTTTGATATTACGACTTTTTTATACCCAACATATGCCAAGTCCTGAAAGCGGCATTGAGTAAAATTTGGCCAAACTCCCCTGCAGTTTTCGAAATATCCCAAATATCCCAATTTCGAGCCTTGATCCATATTTTGGAGCCATATTCTGGCTCTCTGCACGTATTCGCAGTTTGAAATTATGACTTTTTATACCCAACATATGATAAGTACTGAAAGCGGCGTTTGGTCACATTTGTACCTAACTTCCCTCCAGTTTTCAAAATATCCTAAACATCCCAATTTCGAGGCCTGAGTCATATTTTGGAGCCAAATTCTGGCTCTCTGCACGTATTCGCAGTTTGAAATTACGACTTTTTATACCCAACATATGTGAAGTACTGATAGCGGCGTTTGGTCACATTTGTCCCAAACCTCCCTGCAGTTTTCAAAATATCCCAAATATCCCAATTTCGAGACCTGAGCCGTATTATGGAGCTAAATTCTGGCTCTCTGCACGTATTCGCAGTTTGAAATTGCGACTTTTTTATACCCAATATATGCCAAATTAAGTGCTGAAAGCGGCGTTTAGTCACATTTGTCCCAAACCTCCCTCCAGTTTTCAAAACATCCCAAACATCCCAATTTCGAGGCCTGAGCCATATTTTGGAGCCAAATTCTGGCTCTCTACATGTATTCGCAGTTTGATAGTACGATTTTTATACCCAACATATGCCAAGTACTGAAAGCGGCAGTGAGTCATATTTTGCACAAACTCTCCTGCAGTTTTCAAAATATCCTAAACATCCCAATTTCGAGGCCTGAGCATTATTTTGGAGCCAAATTCTGGCTCTCTGCATGTATTCCCAGTTTTAAATTACGACTTTTTATACCCAACATATGCCAAGTCCTGAAAGTGGCAATTAGTCACATTTTGCACAAACTCCCCTGCAGTTTTCAAAATATCCCAAACATCCCAATTTCGAGGCCTGAGCCATATTTTGGAGCCAAATTCTGGCTCTCTGCACGTATTCGCAGTTTGAAATTACAACTTATTAAACCCAACATATGCCAAGTACTGAAAGCGGCAATGAGTCACATTTTGCACAAACTCCCCTGCAGTTTTCAAAATATCCCAAACATCCCAATTCCGAGGCCTGAGCCATATTTTGGAGCCAAATTCAGGCTCTCTGCACGTATTCGCAGTTTGAAATAACGACTTTTTATACCCAACATATGCCAAGTACTGAAAGTGGCGTTTGGTCACATTTGTCCCAAATCTTCCTGCAGTTTTCAAAATATCCCAAATATCCCAATTTCGAGGCCTGAACCATATTTTGGAGCCACATTCTGGCTCTCTGCACGTATTCGCAGTTTGATATTGCGACTTTTTATACCCAACATATGACAAGTACTGAAAGCGGCGTTTTGTCACATTTGTCACAAACCTCCCTGCAGTTTTCAAAATATCCCAAATATCCCAATTTCGAGGCCTGAACCATATTTTGGAGCCAAATTCAGGCTCTCTGCACGTATTCGCAGTTTGATATTACGACTTTTTATACCCAAAATATGCCAAGTACTGAAAGCGCCAATTGGTCATATTTGTCCCAAAGTCCCCTGCAGTTTTCAAAATATCCCAAACATCCCAATTTCGAGGCCTGAGTCGTATTTTGGAGCCAAATTCTGGCTCTCTGCGCGTATTCGCAGTTTGAAATTACCAATTTTTATGCCCAACATATGCCAAGTCCTGAAAGCGGCAGAGAGTCACATTTTGCACAAACTCCCCAGCAGTTTTCAAAATATCCTAAATATCCCAATATAGAGGCCTGAGGCATATTTTGGAGCCAAATTCTGGCTCTATGCACGTATTCGCAGTTTGATATTACGACTTTTTATACCCAACATATGCCAAGTCCTGAAAGCAGCAGTGAGTCACATTTTGCACAAACTTCCCTGCAGTTTTCGAAATATCCCAAATATCTCAATTTCGAGGCCTGAGCAACATTTTGGAGCCAAATACTGGATCTCTGCACGTATTCGCAGTTTGAAATTGCGACTTTTTTATACCCAACATATGCCAAGTCCTGAAAGCAGCAGTGAGTCACATTTTGCACAAACTTCCCTGCAGTTTTCAAAATAACGCAAATATCCCAATTTCGAGGCCTGAGCTATATTTTGGAGCCCAATTCTGGCTCTCTGCACGTATTCGCAGTTTGAAATTATATCTTTTTATACCCAACATATGCCAAGTACAGAAAGCGGCGTTTGGTCACATTTGTTCCAAACATCCCTGCAGTTTTCAAAATATCCCAAATATCCCAATTTCGAGGCCTGAGCATTATTTTAAAGCCAAATTCTGGCTCTCTGCACTTATTCGCAGTTTTAAATTATGGCTTTTTACACCCAACATATGTCAAGTCCTGAAAGCGGCAATGAGTCACATTTTGCACAAACTCCCCTGCAGTTTTCAAAATATCCCAAACATCCGAATTTCGAGGCTTGAGGCATATATTGGAGCCAAATTCTGGCTCTCTGCACGTATTCGCTGTTTGAAATTGCGACTTTTTTATACCCAACATATGCTAAGTACTGAAAGCGGCGTTTGGTCATATTTGTCTTAAACTCCCCTGCAGTTTTCAAAATATCCTAAACTTTCCAATTTCGAGGCCTGAGTCATATTATAGAGCCAAATTCTGGCTCTTTGCACGTATTCGCAGTTTGAAATTGCGAATTTTTATACCAACATATGCCAAGTACTGAAAGCAGCAGTGAGTCACATTTTGCACAAAGTCCCCTGCTGTTTTCGAAATATCCCAAATATCTCCATTTCGAGGCCTGAGCCATATTTTGGAGCCAAATTCTGGATCTCTGCACCTATTTGCAGTTTGAAATTATATCTTTTTATACCCAACATATGCCAAGTACTGAAAGCGGCGTTTGGTCACATTTGTTCCAAACATCCCTCCAGTTTTAAAATATCCCAAAAGACCCAATTTCGAGGCCTGAGCCATATTTTGGAGCCAAATTCTGGCTCTCTACATGTATTCGCAGTTTGATAGTACGATTTTTATACCCAACATATGCCAAGTACTGAAAGCGGCAGTGAGTCATATTTTGCACAAACTCTCCTGCAGTTTTCAAAATATCCTAAACATCCCAATTTCGAGGCCTGAGCATTATTTTGGAGCCAAATTCTGGCTCTCTGCATGTATTCCCAGTTTTAAATTACGACTTTTTATACCCAACATATGCCAAGTCCTGAAAGTGGCAATTAGTCACATTTTGCACAAACTCCCCTGCAGTTTTCAAAATATCCCAAACATCCCAATTTCGAGGCCTGAGCCATATTTTGGAGCCAAATTCTGGCTCTCTTCACGTATTCGCAGTTTGAAATTACAACTTATTATACCCAACATATGCCAAGTACTGAAAGCGGCAATGAGTCACATTTTGCACAAACTCCCCTGCAGTTTTCAAAATATCCCAAACATCCCAATTCCGAGGCCTGAGCCATATTTTGGAGCCAAATTCAGGCTCTCTGCACGTATTCGCAGTTTGAAATAACGACTTTTTATACCCAACATATGCCAAGTACTGAAAGTGGCGTTTGGTCACATTTGTCCCAAATCTTCCTGCAGTTTTCAAAATATCCCAAATATCCCAATTTCGAGGCCTGAACCATATTTTGGAGCCAAATTCTGGCTCTCTGCACGTATTCGCAGTTTGATATTGCGACTTTTTATACCCAACATATGACAAGTACTGGAAGCGGCGTTTTGTCACATTTGTCACAAACCTCCCTGCAGTTTTCAAAATATCCCAAATATCCTAATTTCGATGCCTGAACCATATTTTGGAGCCAAATTCAGGCTCTCTGCACGTATTCGCAGTTTGAAATTACGACTTTTTATACCCAAAATATGCCAAGTACTGAAAGCGCCAATTGGTCATATTTGTCCCAAAGTCCCCTGCAGTTTTCAAAATATCCCAAACATCCCAATTTCGAGGCCTGAGTCGTATTTTGGAGCCAAATTCTGGCTCTCTGCGCGTATTCGCAGTTTGAAATTACCAATTTTTATGCCCAACATATGCCAAGTCCTGAAAGCGGCAGAGAGTCACATTTTGCACAAACTCCCCAGCAGTTTTCAAAATATCCCAAATATCCCAATATCGAGGCCTGAGGCATATTTTGGAGCCAAATTCTGGCTCTATGCACGTATTCGCAGTTTGATATTACGACTTTTTATACCCAACATATGCCAAGTCCTGAAAGCAGCAGTGAGTCACATTTTGCACAAACTTCCCTGCAGTTTTCGAAATATCCCAAATATCTCAATTTCGAGGCCTGAGCAACATTTTGGAGCCAAATACTGGATCTCTGCACGTATTCGCAGTTTGAAATTGCGACTTTTTTATACCCAACATATGCCAAGTCCTGAAAGCAGCAGTGAGTCACATTTTGCACAAACTTCCCTGCAGTTTTCAAAATAACGCAAATATCCCAATTTCGAGGCCTGAGCTATATTTTGGAGCCCAATTCTGGCTCTCTGCACGTATTCGCAGTTTGAAATTATATCTTTTTATACCCAACATATGCCAAGTACAGAAAGCGGCGTTTGGTCACATTTGTTCCAAACATCCCTGCAGTTTTCAAAATATCCCAAATATCCCAATTTCGAGGCCTGAGCATTATTTTAAAGCCAAATTCTGGCTCTCTGCACTTATTCGCAGTTTTAAATTATGGCTTTTTACACCCAACATATGTCAAGTCCTGAAAGCGGCAATGAGTCACATTTTGCACAAACTCCCCTGCAGTTTTCAAAATATCCCAAACATCCGAATTTCGAGGCTTGAGGCATATATTGGAGCCAAATTCTGGCTCTCTGCACGTATTCGCTGTTTGAAATTGCGACTTTTTTATACCCAACATATGCTAAGTACTGAAAGCGGCGTTTGGTCATATTTGTCTTAAACTCCCCTGCAGTTTTCAAAATATCCTAAACTTTCCAATTTCGAGGCCTGAGTCATATTATAGAGCCAAATTCTGGCTCTTTGCACGTATTCGCAGTTTGAAATTGCGAATTTTTATACCAACATATGCCAAGTACTGAAAGCAGCAGTGAGTCACATTTTGCACAAAGTCCCCTGCTGTTTTCGAAATATCCCAAATATCTCCATTTCGAGGCCTGAGCCATATTTTGGAGCCAAATTCTGGATCTCTGCACCTATTTGCAGTTTGAAATTATATCTTTTTATACCCAACATATGCCAAGTACTGAAAGCGGCGTTTGGTCACATTTGTTCCAAACATCCCTCCAGTTTTCAAAATATCCCAAAAGACCCAATTTCGAGGCCTGAGCCATATTTTGGAGCCAAATTCTGGCTCTCTACATGTATTAGCAGTTTGATATTACGATTTTTATACTAAACATATGCCAAGTACTGAAAGCGGCAGTTAGTCACATTTTGCACAAACTTCCCTGCAGTTTTCAAAATATCCTAAACATCCCAATTTCGAGGCCTGAGCATTATTTTGGAGCCAAATTCTGGCTCTCTGCACGTATTCGCAGTTTTAAATTACGACTTTTTATACTCAACATATGCCAAGTACTGAAAGCGGCAGTGAGTCACATTTTGCACAATCCCCCCTGCAGTTCTCAAAATATCCCAAACATCCCAATTTCGAGGCCTGAGCATTATTTTGGAGCCAAATTCTGGCTCTCTGCACGTATTCGCAGTTTGAAATTGCGACTTTTTTATACCCAATATATGCCAAGTACTGAAAACGGCGTTTGGTCACATTTGTCCCAAACCTCGCTCCAGTTATCAAAATATCCCAAATATCCCAATTTCGAGGCCTGAGCCGTATTTTGGAGCCAAATTCTGGCTCTCTGCAAGTATTCGCAGTCTGAAATTGCGACTTTTTTATACCCAATATATGCCAAGTACTGAAAAAGGCGTTTGGTCACATTTGTCCCAAACCTCCCTGCAATTTTCAAAATATCCCAAATATCCCAATTTCGAGTCCTGAGCCATATTTTGGAGCCAAATTCTGACTCTCTGCACGTATTCGCAGTTTGAAATTAAGACTTTTTATACCCAACATATGCCAAGTAATGAAAGCGGCGTTTGGTCATATTTGTCCCAAAGTCCCCTGCAGTTTTCAAAATAACCCAAACATCCCAATTTCGAGGCCTGAGCCATATTTTGGAGCCAAATTCTGGCTCTTTGCACGTATTCGCAGTTTGAAATTGCGACTTTTTTATACCAACATATGCCAAGTAATGAAAGTGGCGTTTGGTCACATTTGTCCCAAACCTCCCTGCAGTTTTCAAAATATCCCAAATATCCCAATTTCGAGACCTGAGCCGTATTATGGAGATAAATTCTGGCTCTCTGCACGTATTCGCAGTTTGAAATTGCGACTTTTTTATACCCAATATATGCCAAATTAAGTGCTGAGAGCGGCGTTTAGTCACATTTGTCCCAAACCTCCCTCCAGTTTTCAAAATATCCCAAACATCCCAATTTCGAGGCCTGAGCCATATTTTGGAGCCAAATTCTGGCTCTCTACATGTATTCGCAGTTTGATATTACGATTTTTATACCCAACATATGCCAAGTACTGAAAGCGGCAGTGAGTCACATTTTGCACAAACTCCCCTGCAGTTTTCAAAATATCCTAAACATCCCAATTTCGAGGCCTGAACATTATTTTGGAGCCAAATTCTGGCTCTCTGCATGTATTCCCAGTTTTAAATTACGACTTTTTATACCCAACATATGCCAAGTCCTAAAAGTGGCAATATGTCACATTTTGCACAAACTCCCCTGCAGTTTTCAAAATATCCCAAACATCCCATTTCGAGGCCTGAGCCATATTTTGGAGCCAAATTCTGGCTCTCTGCACGTATTCGCAGTTTGAAATTACAACTTATTATACCCAACATATGCCAAGTACTGAAAGCGGCAATGAGTCACATTTGGCACAAACTCCCCTGCAGTTTTCAAAATATCCCAAACATCCCAATTTCGAGGCCTGAGCCATATTTTTGAGCCAAATTCTGGCTCTCTGCACGTATTCGCAGTTTGAAATTACGACTTTTTATACCCAACATATGGCAAGTACTGAAAGCGGCGTTTTGTCACATTTGTCCCAAACCTCCCTGCAGTTTTCAAAATATCCCAAATATCCCAATTTCGAGGCCTGAGTCGTATTTTGGAGCCAAATTCTGGCTCTATGCACGTATTCGCAGTTTTAAATTATGGCTTTTTATACACAACATATGCCAGGTCCTGAAAGCGGCAATTAGTCACATTTTGCACAAACTCCCCTGCTGTTTTCGAAATATCCCAAATATCTCCATTTCGAGTCCTGAGCAATATTTTGGAGCCAAATACTGGATCTCTGCACGTATTCGCAGTTTGAAATTGCGACTTTTTTATACCCAATATATGCCAAGTACTGAAAACGGCGTTTGGTCACATTTGTCCCAAACCTCCCTGCAGTTTTCAAAATATCCCAAATATCCCAATTTCGAGGCATGAGCCAAATTTTGGAGCCAAATTCTGGCTCTCTGCACGTATTCGCAGTTTGAAATTGCGACTTTTTTATAACCAATATATGCCAAGTACTGAAAACGGCGTTTGGTCACATTTGTCCCAAACCTCCCTCCAGTTTTCAAAATATCCCAAATATCCCAATTTCGAGGCCTGAGCCATATTTTGGAGCCAAATTCTGGCTCTCTGCACGTATTCGCAGTCTGAAATTGCGACTTTTATATACCCAATATATGCCAAGTACTGAAAACGGCGTTTGGTCACATTTGTCCCAAACCTCCCTGCAGTTTTCAAAATATCCCAAATATCCCAATTTCGAGGCCTGAGCCGTATTTTGGATACAAATTCAGGCTCTCTGCACGTATTCGCTATTTTGAAATAACGACTTTTTATACCCAACATATGCCAAGTACTGAAAGTGGCGTTTGGTCACATTTGTCCCAAACCTCCCTGCAGTTTTCAAAATATCCCAAATATCCCAATATCGAGGCCTGAGCCATATTTTGGAGCCAAATTCTTGCTCTCTGCACGTATTCGCAGTTTGATATTACGACTTTTTATACCCAACATATGCCAAGTCCTGAAAGCGGCAGTGAGTCACATTTTGCACAAACTCCCCTGCAGTTTTCGAAATATCCCAAATATCCCAATTTCGAGCCTTGAGCCATGTTTTGGAGCCAAATTCTGCTCTCTGCACGTATTCGCAGTTTGAAATTACGACTTTTTATACCCAACATATGACAAGTACTGAAAGCGGCGTTTGGTCACATTTGTCCCAAACCTCCTGCAGTTTTCAAAATATCCCAAATATCCCAATTTCGAGGCCTGAACCATATTTTGGAGCCAAATTCAGGCTCTCTGCATGTATTCGCAGTTTTAAATTACGACTTTTTTATACCCCATATATGCCAAGTAGTAAAAACGACGTTTGGTCACATTTGTCCCAAACCTCCCTGCAGTTTTCAAAATATTCCAAACTTCCCAATTTCGAGGCCTGAGTCATATTTTGCAGCCAAAGTCTGGCTCTCTGCACGTATTCGCAGTTTGAAATTACCACTTTTTATACCCAACATATGCCAAGTAATGAGAGCGGCGTTTGGTCACATTTGTCACAAACCTCCCTGCAGTTTTCAAAATATCCCAAACATCCCAATTTCGTGGCCTGAGCCATAATTTGGAGCCAAATTCTGGCTCTATGCAGGTATTTGCAGTTTGATATTTCCAATTTTTATTCCCAACATATGCCAAGTCCTGAGCGGCGTTTGGTCACATTTGTCCCAAACCTTACTCCAGTTTTTAAAATATGCCAAACATTCCAATTTCGAGGACTGAGCTATATTTTGGAGCCAAATTCTGGCTCTATGCACGTATTCGCAGTTTGATATTACGACTTTTTATACCCAACATATGCCAACTCCTGATAGCGGCGTTTGGTCGCATTTGTCCGAAATCTTCCTGCAGTTTTCAAAATATCACAAACATCCCAATATCGAGGCCTGAGTCATATTTTGGAGCCAAATTCTGGCTCTCTGCAGGTATTCGCAGTTTGAAATTACGACTTTTTATACCAAACATATGCAAAGTACTGAAAGCGGCGTTTGGTCATATTTGTTCCAAAGTCCCCTGCAGTTTCAAAATATCCCAAACATACCAATTTCGAGGCCTGAGCCATATTTTGGAGCCAAATTCTGGCTCTCTGCATGTATTCGTAGTTTGAAATTGCGACTTTTTTTATACCCAACATATGCCAAGTATTGAAAGCGGCGTTTGGTCATATTTGTCCCAAACTCCCCTGCAGTATTCAAAATATCCCAAACTTCCCAATTTCGTGGCCTGAGCCATAATTTGGAGCCAAATTCTGGCTCTATGCAGGTATTTGCAGTTTGATATTACCAATTTTTATTCCCAACATATGCCAAGTCCTGAAAGCAGCGTTTGGTCACATTTGTCCCAAACCTTCCTCCAGTTTTTAAAATATGCCAAACATTCCAATTTCGAGGACTGAGCTATATTTTGGAGCCAAATTTTGGCTCTATGCACGTATTCGCAGTTTGATATTACGACTTTTTATACCCAACATATGCCAACTCCTGATAGCGGCGTTTGGTCACATTTGTCCCAAATCTTCCTGCAGTTTTCAAAATATCACAAACATCCCAATATCGAGGCCTGAGTCATATTTTGGAGCCAAATTCTGGCTCTCTGCAGGTATTCGCAGTTTGAAATTACGACTTTTTATACCAAACATATGCAAAGTACTGAAAGCGGCGTTTGGTCATATTTGTTCCAAAGTCCCCTGCAGTTTTCAAAATATCCCAAACATACCAATTTCGAGGCCTGAGCCATATTTTGGAGCCAAATTCTGGCTCTCTGCATGTATTCGTAGTTTGAAATTGCGACTTTTTTATACCCAACATATGCCAAGTATTGAAAGCGGCGTTTGGTCATATTTGTCCCAAACTCCCCTGCAGTTTTCAAAATATCCCAAACTTCCCAATTTCGAGGCCTGAGTCATATTTTGGAGCCAAATTCTGGCGCTCTGCACATATTCGCAGTTTGAAATTACATCTTTTTATACCCAACATATGCCAAGTACTGAAAGCGTAGTTTGGTCACATTTGTCCCAAACGTCCCCACAGTTTTCAAAATATCCCAAATATCCCAATTTCGAGGCCTGAGCCATATTTTGGAGCCAATTTCTGGCTCTCTGCATGTATTCGCAGTATTAAATTACGACTTTTTATTCCCAACATATGCCAAGTCCTGAAAACGGCAGTAAGACACATTTTGCACAAACTTTCCTGTAGTTTTCAAAATATCCCAGATATCCCAATTTCGAGGCCCTGAGCCATATTTTGGAGCCAAATTCTGGCTCTCTGCACGTATTCGCAGTTGGAAATTGCGACTTTTTTATACCCAACATATGCCAAGTGCTGGAAACGGCGTTTAGTCACATTTCTCCCAATCCCCTCTGCAGTTTTCAAAACATCCCAAACATCCTAATATCGAGGCCTGAGCCATATTTTGGAGCCAAATTCTGGCTCTCTGCACGTATTCGCAGGTTGATATTACGACTTATTATACCCAACATATGCCAAGTACTGAAAGCGGCAATGAGTCACATTTTGAACAAACTCCCCTGCATTTTTCTAAATATCCCAAACATCCAAATTTCGAGGCCTGAGCCATATTTTGGAGCCAAATTCAGGCTCTCTGCACGTATTCGCAGTTTGAAATTGCATCTTTTTATACCCAACATATGCAAAGGACTAAAAGCGGCGTTTGGTCACATTTGTCCCAAACCTCCCTGCAGTTTTCAAAATATATCAAATATCCCAATATCGAGGCCTGAGCCATATTTTGAAGCCAAATTCTGGCTCTTTGCATGTATTCGCAGTTTTAAATTACGACTTTTTTATACCCCATATATGCCAAGTAGTAAAAACGACGTTTGGTCACATTTGTCCCAAACCTCCCTGCAGTTTTCAAAATATCCCAAATATCCCAATTACGAGGCCTAAGCCATATTTGGGAGCCAAATTCTGGCTCTCTGCACGTATTCGCAGTTTGATATTACGACTTTTTATACCCAACATATGCCAAGTACTGAAAGTGGCAGTGAGTCACATTTTGAACAAACTCCCCTCCAGTTTTCAAAATAACGCAAATATCCCAATTTCGAGGCCTGAGCCATATTTTGGAGCCAAATTCTGGCTCTCTGCACGTATTCGCAGTTTGAAATTGCATCTTTTTATACCCAACATATGACAAGTACTGAAAGCGGCGTTTGGTCACATTTGTCCCAAACATCCCTGCAGTTTTCAAAATATCCCAAACATCCCAATTTCGAGGCCTGAGCCATATTTTGGAGCCAAAATCTGGCTCTCTGCACGTATTCGCAGTTTGATATTACGACTTTTTATACCCAACATATGCCAAGTACTGGACGCGGCAGTGAGTCACATTTTGCACAAACTCCCCTGCAGTTTTCAAAATATCCTAAACATCCCAATTTCGAGGCCTGAGCCATATTTTGGAGCAAAATTCTGGCTCTCTGCACGTATTCACAGTTTGAAATTACGAATTTTTTATACCCAACATATGCGAAGTACTGAAAGCGGCGTTTGGTCACATTTGTCCCAATCCCCCCTGCAGTGTTCCAAATATCCCAAATATCCCAATATCGAGGCCTGAGCCATATTTTGGAGCCAAATTCTGGCTCTCTGCACGTATTCGCAGTTTGAAATTACGACTTTTTATACCCAACATATGCCAAGTAATGAAAGCGGCGTTTGGTCACATTTATCCCAAACCTCCCTCCAGTTTTCAAAATATCCCAATTTCGAGGCCTGAGCCATATTTTGGAGCCAAATTCTGGCTCTCTGCACGTATTCGCAGTTTGAAATTCCGAATTTTTATACCCAACATATGTCAAGTACTGAAAGCGGCGTTTGGTCATATTTGTCCCAAACTCCCCTGCAGTTTTCAAAATATTCCAAACTTCCCAATTTCGAGGCCTGAGTCATATTTTGCAGCCAAATTCTGGCTCTCTGCACGTATTCGCAGTTTGAAATTACCAATTTTTATACCCAAGTATATGCCAAGTACTGAGAGCGGCGTTTGGTCACATTTGTCCCAAACCTCCCTGCAGTTTTCAAAATATCCCAAATATTCCAATTACGAGGCCTAAGCCATATTTTGGAGCCAAATTCTGGCTCTCTGCACGTATTCGCAGTTTGATATTCCGAATTTTTATTCCCAACATGTGCCAAGTACTGAAAGCGGCAATGAGTCACATTTTGCACAAACTCCCTTGCATTTTTCTAAATATCCCAAACATCCCAATTTCGATGCCTGAGCCATATTTTGGAGCCAAATTCAGGCTCTCTGTACGTATTCGCAGTTAGAAATTACGATTTTTTATACCCAACATATGCCAAGTCCTGAAAGCGGCGTTTATTCACATTTGTCCCAAACCTTCCTCCAGTTTTTAAAATATGCCAAACATTCCAATTTCGAGGCCTGAGCTATATTTTGGAGCCAAATTCTGGCTCTATGCACGTATTCGCAGTTTGATATTACGACTTTTTATACACAACATATGCCAACTCCAGATGCGGCGTTTGGTCACATTAGTCCTAAATCTTCCTTCAGTTTTCAAAATATCCCAAATATCCCAATTTCGAGGCCTGAGCCATAATTTGGAGCCAATTTCTGGCTCTCAACATGTATTCGCAGTTTTAAATTACGACTTTTTATTCCCAACATGCCAAGTCCTGAAAACGGCAGTGAGACACATTTTGCACAAACTCCCCTGTAGTTTTCAAAATATCCCGGATATCCCAATTTCGAGGCCCTGAGCCATATTTTGGAGCAAAATTCTGGCTCTCTGCACGTATTCGCAGTTTGAAATTACATCTTTTTATACGCAACATATGCCAAGTACTGAAAGCAGCGTTTGGTCACATTTGTTCCAAACATCCCTGCAGTTTTCAAAATATCCCAAATATCCCAATTTCGAGGCTTGAGCCATATTTTTTAGCCAAATTCTGGCTCTCTGCACGGATTCGCAGTTTGATATAACGACTTTTATACCCAACATATGCCAAGTACTGAAAGCAGCAGTGAGTCACATTTTGAACAAACTCCCCTGCAGTTTTCAAAGTATCCCTAACCAACCGTTTTCGAGTCCTGAGCAATATTTTGGAACCAAATTCTGGCTCTTTGCACGTATTCGCAGTTTAAAATTACGACTTTTTATACCCAACATATGCCAAGTACTGAAAGCGGCGTTTGGTCACATTTGTCCCAATCCCCCCTGCAATTTTCAAAATATCCCAAACATCCCAATTTCGAGGATTAAGCCATATTTTGGACCCTAATTTTGGCTCTCTGCACGTATTCGCAGTTTGAAATTGCGACTTTTTTATACCCAACATATGCCAAGTACTGAGAGCGGCGTTTGGTCACATTTGTCCCAAACATCCCTGCAGTTTTCAAAATATCCCAAACATTCCAATTTCGAGGCCTGAGCTATATTTTGGAGCCAAATTCTGGCTCTATGCACGTATTCGCAGTTTGATATTACGACTTTTTATACCCAACATATGCCAAGTCCTGATAGCGGCGTTTGGTCACATTTGTCCCAAATCTTCCTGCAGTTTTCAAAATATCACAAACATCCCAATATCGAGGCCTGAGTCATATTTTGGAGCCAAATTCTGGCTCTCTGCAGGTATTTGCAGTTTGAAATTACGACTTTTTATACCAAACATATGCAAAGTACTGAAAGCAGCGTTTAGTCATATTTGTCCCAAAGTCCCCTGCAGTTTTCAAAATATTCCAAACAAACCAATTTCGAGGCCTGAGCCGTATTTTGGAGCCAAATTCTGGCTCTCTGCACGTATTCGCAGTTTGAAATTACCACTTTTTATACCCAACATATGCCAAGTACTGAGAGCGGCGTTTGGTCACATTTGTCCCAAACCTCCCTGCAGTTTTCAAAATATCCCAAATATCCCAATTTCGAGGCATGAGCCATATTTTGGAGCCAAATTCAGGCTCTCTGTACGTATTCGCAGTTAGAAATTACGATTTTTTTATACCCAACATATGCCAAGTACTGAAAGCGGCGTTTGGTCATATTTGTCCCAAACTCCCCAGCAGTTTTCAAAATATCCCAAATATCCCAATTTCGAGGCCTGAGCCATATTTTGGAGCCAATTTCTGGCTCTCTGCATGTATTCGCAGTTTTAAATTACGACTTTTTATTCCCAACATATGCCAAGTCCTGAAAACGGCAGTGAGACACATTTTGCACAAACTCCCCTGTAGTTTTCAAAATATCCCGGATATCCCAATTTCGAGGCCCTGAGCCATATTTTGGAGCAAAATTCTGGCTCTCTGCACGTATTCGCAGTTTGAAATTACATCTTTTTATGCCCAACATATGCCAAGTACTGAAAGCGGCGTTTGGTCACATTTGTTCCAGACATCCCTGCAGTTTTCAAAATATCCCAAATATCCCAATTTCGAGGCTTGAGCCATATTTTTTAGCCCAATTCTGGCTCTCTGCACGGATTTGCAGTTTGATATAACGACTTTTTATACCCAACATATGCCAAGTACTGAAAGCAGCAGTGAGTCACATTTTGAACAAACTCCCCTGCAGTTTTCAAAGTATCCCAAACAAACCGTTTTCGAGTCCTGAGCAATATTTTGGAACCAAATTCTGGCTCTTTGCACGTATTCGCAGTTTAAAATTACGACTTTTTATAACCAACATATGCCAAGTACTGAAAGCGGCGTTTGGTCACATTTGTCCCAATCCCCCCTGCAGTTTTCAAAATATCCCAAACATCCCAATTTCGAGGCCTAAGCCATTTTTTGGAGCCAAATTCAGGCTCTCTGCACGTATTCGCAGTTTGAAATTGCGACTTTTTTATACCCAACATATGCCAAGTACTGAAAGCGGCGTTTGGTCACATTTGTCCCAAACATCCCTGCAGTTTTCAAAATATCCCAAATATCCCAATTTCGAGGCCTGAGCCATATTTTGGACCCTAATTTTGGCTCTCTGCACGTATTCGCAGTTCGAAATTACGTCTTTTTATACCCAACATATGCCAAGTACTGAAAGCAACGTTTGGTCACATATGTCCTACTCCCCTCTGCAGTTTTCAAAATATCCCAAACATCCTAATATCGAGGCCTGAGCCATATTTTGGAGCCAAATTCTGGCTCTCTGCACGTATTCGCAGGTTGAAATTACGACTTTTTATACGCAACATATGCCAAGTACTGAAAGCGGCAGTGAGTCAGATTTTGCACAAACTCCCCTGCAGTTTTCGAAATATCCAAAATATCCCAATTTCGAGGCCTCCGCCATATTTTGGAGCCAAATTCTGGCTCTCTGCTCGTATTCGCAGTTTGAAATTGCGACTTTTTTATACCCAACATATGCCAAGTACTGAAAGCGACGTTTGGTCACATTTGTCCCAAACCTCCCCACAGTTTTCAAAATATCCCAAATATCCCAATTTCGAGGCCTGAGCCATATTTTGGAGCCAATTTCTGGCTCTCTACATGTATTCGCAGTTTTAAATTACGATTTTTTATACCCAACATATGCCAAGTCCTGAAAGCGGCGTTTATTCACATTTGTCCCAAACCTTCCTCCAGTTTTTAAAATATGCCAAACATTCCAATTTCGAGGCCTGAGCTATATTTTGGAGCCAAATTCTGGCTCTATGCACGTATTCGCAGTTTGATATTACGACTTTTTATACACAACATATGCCAACTCCAGATGCGGCGTTTGGTCACATTTGTCCCAAATCTTCCTTCAGTTTTCAAAATATCACAAACATCCCAATATCGAGGCCTGAGTCATATTTTGGAGCCAAATTCTGGCTCTCTGCAGGTATTCGCAGTTTGAAATTACGACTTTTTATACCAAACATATGCAAAGTACTGAAAGCGGCGTTTGGTCATATTTGTCCCAAAGTCCCCTGCAGTTTTCAAAATATCCCAAACATACCAATTTCGAGGCCTGAGTCATATTTTGGAGCCAAATTCTGGCTCTCTGCACGTATTCGTAGTTTGAAATTGCGACTTTTTTATACCCAACATATGTCAAGTACTGAAAGCGGCGTTTGGTCACATTTGTCCCAAACATTCCTGCAGTTTTCAAAATATCCCAAATATCCCAATTTCGAGGCCTGAGCCATATTTTGGAGCCAATTTCTGGCTCTCTGCACGTATTTGCAGTTCAAAATTACGTCTTTTTATACCCAACATATGCCTTGAACTGAAAGCGGCGTTTGGTCACATTTGTCCCAAACCTCCCCACAGTTTTCAAAATATCCCAAATATCCCAATTTCGAGGCCTGAGCCATATTTTGGACCCTAATTTTGGCTCTCTGCACGTATTCGCAGTTCGAAATTACGTCTTTTTATACCCAACATATGCCAAGTACTGAAAGCAACGTTTGGTCACATATGTCCTACTCCCCTCTGCAGTTTTCAAAATATCCCAAACATCCTAATATCGAGGCCTGAGCCATATTTTGGAGCCAAATTCTGGCTCTCTGCACGAATTCGCAGGTTGAAATTACGTCTTTTTATACGCAACATATGCCAAGTACTGAAAGCGGCAGTGAGTCACATTTTGCACAAACTCCCCTGCAGTTTTCGAAATATCCAAAATATCCCAATTTCGAAGCCTCCGCCATATTTTGGAGCCAAATTCTGGCTCTCTGCACGTATTCGCAGTTTGAAATTGCGACTTTTTTATACCCAACATATGCCAAGTACTGAAAGCGACGTTTGGTCACATTTGTCCCAAACCTCCCCACAGTTTTCAAAATATCCCAAATATCCCAATTTCGAGGCCTGAGCCATATTTTTTAGCCAAATTCTGGCTCTCTGCACGGATTCGCAGTTTGATATAACGACTTTTATACCCAACATATGCCAAGTACTGAAAGCGGCGTTTGGTCACATTTGTTACAAACATCCCTGCAGTTTTCAAAATATCCCAAATATCCCAATTTCGAGGCTTGAGCCATATTTTTTAGCCAAATTCTGGCTCTCTGCACGGATTCGCAGTTTGATATAACGACTTTTATACCCAACATATGCCAAGTACTGAAAGCAGCAGTGAGTCACATTTTGAACAAACTCCCCTGCAGTTTTCAAAGTATTTCAAACAAACCGTTTTCGAGTCCTGAGCAATATTTTGGAACCAAATTCTGGCTCTTTGCACGTATTCGCAGTTTAAAATTACGACTTTTTATACCCAACATATGCCAAGTACTGAAAGCGGCGTTTGGTCACATTTGTCCCAATCCCCCCTGCAATTTTCAAAATATCCCAAACATCCCAATTTCGAGGATTAAGCCATATTTTGGACCCTAATTTTGGCTCTCTGCAGGTATTCGCAGTTTGAAATTGCGACTTTTTTATACCCAACATATGCCAAGTACTGAAAGCGGCGTTTGGTCACATTTGTCCCAAACATCCCTGCAGTTTTCAAAATAGCCCAAATATCCCAATTTCGAGGCCTGAGCCATATTTTGGACCCTAATTTTGGCTCTCTGCACGTATTCGCAGTTCGAAATTACTTCTTTTTATACCCAACATATGCCAAGTACTGAAAGCAACGTTTGGTCACATTTGTCCTACTCCCCTCTGCAGTTTTCAAAATATCCCAAACATCCTAATATCGAGGCCTGAGCCATATTTTGGAGCCAAATTTTGGCTCTCTGCACGTATTCGCAGGTTGAAATTACGACTTATTATACCCAACATATGCCAAGTCCTGAAAGCAGCGTTTGGTCACATTTGTCCCAAACCTTCCTCCAGTTTTCAAAATATCTAAAACATTCCAATTTCGAGGCCTGAGCTATATTTTGGAGCCAAATTCTGGCTCTATGCACGTATTCGCAGTTTGATATTACGACTTTTTATACCCAACATATGCCAAGTCCTGATAGCGGCGTTTGGTTACATTTGTCCCAAATCTTCCTGCAGTTTTCAAAATATCCCAAACATCCTAATATCGAGGCCTGAGTCATATTTTGGAGCCAAATTCTGGCTCTCTGCACGTATTCGCAGTTTGAAATTACATTTTTTTATGCCCAACATATGCCAAGTACTGCAAGCGGCGTTTGGTCACATTTGTTCCAAACATCCCTGCAGTTTTCAAAATATCCCAAATATCCCAATTTCGAGGCTTGAGCCATATTTTTTAGCCAAATTCTGGCTCTCTGCACGGATTTGCAGTTTGATATAACGACTTTTTATACCCAACATATGCCAAGTACTGAAAGCAGCAGTGAGTCACATTTTGAACAAACTCCCCTGCAGTTTTCAAAGTATCCCAAACAAACCGTTTTCGAGTCCTGAGCAATATTTTGGAACCAAATTCTGGCTCTCTGCACGCATTCACAGTTTGAAATTGCGACTTTTTTATACCCAACATATGCCAAGTACTGAAAGCGGCGTTTGATCACATTTGTCCCAAACCTCCCTGCAGTTTTCAAAATATCCTAAACATTACAATTTCGAGGCCTGAGCCATATTTTGGAGCCAAATTCTGGCTCTATGCACGTATTCGCAGTTTGATATTACGAATTTTTATACCCAACATATGCCAAGTACTGAAAGCGGCAGTGAGTCACATTTTGCACAAACTCCCCTGCAGTTTTCAAAATATCCCAAACATCTCAATTTTGACGCCTGAGCCATATTTTGGAGCTAAATTCTGGCTCTCTGCACGTATTCGCAGTTCGAAATTGCGACTTTTTTATACCCAACATATGCCAAGTACTGAAAGTGGCAATGAGTTACATTTTGCACTAACTCCCCTGCAGTTTTCGAAATATCCCAAATATCCCAATTTCCAGGCCTGAGCCATATTTTGGAGCCAAATTCTGGCTCTCTGCACGTATTCGCAGTTTAAAATAATGAATTTTTATACCCAACATATGCCAAGTCCTGAAAGCGGCGTTTGGTCACATTTGTCTCAAATCTTCCTGCAGTTTTCAAAATATCCCAAACATCCCAATATCGAGGCCTGTGCCATATTTTGGAGCCAAATTCTGGCTCTATGCACGTATTCGCAGTTTGAAATTGCGACTTTTTTATACCCAATATATGCCAAGTGCTGAAAGCGGCGTTTTGTCACACTTGTCCCAAACCTCCCTCCAGTTTTTAAAATATCCCAAACATCCCAATTTCGAGACCTGAGCCATATTTTGTAGCCAAATTCTGGCTCTATGCACGTATTCGCAGTTTGATATTACGACTTTTTATACCCAACATATGCCAAGTACTGGACGCGGCAGTGAGTCACATTTTGCACAAACTGCCCTGCAGTTTTAGAAATATCCCAAATATCCCAATTTCGAGGCCTGAGCCATATTTTGGAGCCAAATTCTGGCTCTCTGCACGTATTTGCTGTTTGAAATTACATCTTTTTATACCCAACATATGCCAAGTACTGAAAGCGGCGTTTGGTCACATTTGTCCCAAACATCCCTGCAGTTTTCAAAATATCCCAAATATCTCAATTTCGAGGCCTGAGCCATATTTTGGAGCCAAATTCTGGCTCTCTGCACGTATTCGCAGTTTAAAATAATGACTTTTTATACCCAACATATGCCAAGTACTGAAAGCGGCGTTTTGTCACATTTGTCCCAAACCTCCCTCCAGTTTTTAAAATATCCCAAACATCCCAATTTCGAGACCTGAGCCATATTTTGGATCCAAATTCTGGCTCTATGCATGTATTCGCAGTTTGATATTACGACTTTTTATACCCAACATATGCCAAGTACTGAAAGAGGCAGTGAGTCACATTTTGCACAAACTCCCCTGCAGTTTTCAAAATATCCCAAACATCCCAATTTCGTGGCCTTTGCCGTATTTTGGAGCCAAATTCTGGCTCTCTGCATGTATTCGCTGTTTGAAATTACATCTTTTTATACCCAACATATGCCAAGTACTGAAAGCGACGTTTAGTCACATTTGTACCAAACATCCCTGCAGTTTTCAAAATATCCCAAATATCCCAATTTCGAGGCCTGAGCCATGTTTTGGAGCCAAATTCTGGCTCTCTGCACGTATTCACAGTTTGAAATTGCGACTTTTTTATACCCAACATATGCCAAGTAGTGAAAGCGGCGTTTGGTCACATTTGTCCCAAACCTCCCTGCAGTTTTCAAAATATCCCAAATATCCCAATTTCGAGGCCTGAGCCATATTTTGGATCCAAATTCTGGCTCTATGCACGTATTCGCAGTTTGATATTACGAATTTTTACACCCAACATATGCTAAGTACTGAAAGCGGCAGTGAGTCACATTTTGCACAAACTCCAATGCATTTTTCAAAATATCCCAAACATCCCAATTTCGACGCCTGAGCCATATTTTAGAGGGAAATTCTGGCTCTCTGAACGTATTCGCAGTTTGAAATTACGACTTTTTATACCCAACATATGCCAGGTACTGGACGCGGCAGTGAGTCACATTTTGCACAAACTCCCCTGCAGTTTCCGATATATCCCAAATATCCCAATTTCGAGGCCCTGAGCCATATTTTGGAGCCAAAGTCTGGCTCTCTGCACGTATTCGCAGTTTGAAATTGCGACTTTTTATACCCAACATATGCCAAGTGCTGGAAGCGGCGTTTGGTCACATTTGTCCCAATCCCCTCTGCAGTTTTCAAAATATCCCAAACATCCTAATATCAAGGCCTGAGCAATATTTTGGAGCCAATTTCTTGCTCTCTGCACGTATTCGCAGTTTGAAATTTCGACTTTTTATACCCAACATATGCCAAGTCCTGAAAGCAGCGTTTGGTCACATTTGTCCCAAACCTCCCTCCAGTTTTCAAAATATCCCAAACATTCCAATTTCTAGGTCTGCGCCATATTTTGGAGCCAAATTCTGGCTCTATGCACGTATTCGCAGTTTGATATTACGACTTTTTACACCCAACATATGCTAAGTACTGAAAGCGGCAGTGAGTCACATTTTGCACAAACTCCAATGCATTTTTCAAAATATCCCAAACATCCCAATTTCGACGCCTGAGCCATATTTTAGAGCGAAATTCTGGCTCTCTGAACGTATTCGCAGTTTGAAATTACGACTTTTTCATACCCAACATATGCGAAGTACTGAAAGTGGCGTTTGGCCACATTTGTCCCAATCCCCCCTGCAGTTTTCAAAATATCCCAAATATCTCAATATAGAGGACTGAGACATATTTTGGAGCCAAATTCTGGCTCTCTGCACGTATTCGCAGATTGAATTTACAACTTATTATACCCAACATATGCCAAGTACTGAAAGAGGCAATGAGTTACATTTTGCACAAACTCCCCTGCAGTTTTCAAAATATCCCAAATATCCCAATTTCGAGGCCTGAGCCATATTTTGAAGCCAAATTCTGGCTCTTTGCATGTATTCGCAGTTTTAAATTACGAATTTTTATACCCAACATATGCCAAGTCCTGAAAACGGCAGTCACAATTTGGTCAAACTCCCCTGTAGTTTTCAAAATATCCCAGATATCCCAATTTCGAGGCCCTGAGCCATATTTTGGAGCCAAATTCTGGCTCTCTGCACGTATTCGCAGTTTGAAATTGCGACTTTCCTATACCCAACATATGCCAAGTGCTGGAAGCGGCGTTTGGTCACATATGTCCCAATCCCCTCTGCAGTTTTCAATATATCCCAAATATCACAATTTCGAGGCCTGAGCCATATTTTGGAGTCAAATTCTGGCTCTCTGCACATATTCGCAGTTTGAAATTACAACTTATTATACCCAACATATGCCAAGTACTGAAAGCGGCAATGAGTTACATTTTGCACAAACTCCCCTGCAGTTTTCGAAATATTCCAATTTCGAGGCCTGAGCCATATTTTGGAGCCAAATTCTGGCTCTCAGCACGTATTCGCAGTTTGATATTACGACTTATTATACCGAACATATGCCAAGTACTCTACGCGGCAGTGAGTCACATTTTTCACAAACTCCCCTGCAGTTTTCAAAATATCCCAAGCATCCCAATTTCTAGGCCTGAGCCATATTTTGGAGCCAAATTCTGGCTCTCTGCACGTATTCACAGTTTGAAATTACGACTTTTTTATACCCAACATATGCGAAGTACTGAAAGCGGCGTTTGGTCACATTTGTCCCAATCCCTCCTGCAGTTTTCAAAATAACCCAAATATCCCAATATCGAGGCCTGAGCCATATTTTGGAGCCAAATTCTGGCTCTCTGCACGTATTCGCAGTTTGAAATTACAACTTATTATACCCAACATATGCCAAGTACTGAAAGCGGCAATGAGTCATATTTTGCACAAACTCCCCTGCAGTTTTCAAAATATCCCAAACATCCCAATTTCGAGGCCTGAGCCATATTTTAGAGCCAAATTAAGGCTCTGTGCACGTATTCACAGTTTGAAATAACGAATTTTATACCCAACATATGCCAAGTACTGAAAGTGGTGTTTGGTCACATTTGTCCCAATCCCCCCTGCAGTTTTCAAAATATCATAAACATCCCAAAATCGAGGCCTGAGCCATATTTTGGAGCCAAATTCTGGCTCTCAGCACGTGATCGCAGTTTGATATTACGACTTTTTATACCTAACATATGCCAAGTCCTGAAAGCGGCAGTGAGTCACATTTTGCACAAACTCCCCTGCCATTTTCGAAATATCCCAAATATCCCAATTTCGAGCCTTGAGCCATATTTTGGAGCTAAATTCTGGCTCTCTGCACGTATTCGCAGTTTGAAAATACGACTTTTTATACCCAACATATGCGAAGTACTGAAAGCGGCGTTTGGTCACATTTGTCCCAAACCTCCTTGCATTTTTCAAAATATCCCAAATATCCCAACTTCGAGGCCTGAGCCATATTTTGGAGCCAAATTCAGGCTCTCTGCACGTATTCGCAGTTTGAAATTACGACTTTTTATACCCAACATATGTCAAGTACCAAAAGCGGCGTTTGGTCATAATTGTCCCAAAGTCCCCTGCAGTTTTCAAAATATCCCAAACTTCCCAATTTCATTGCCTGAGCCATATTTTGGAGCCAAATTCTGGCTCTCTGCACGTATTCGCAGTTTGAAATTGCGACTTTTTTATACCCAACATATGTCATGTACTGAAAGCGGCATTTGGTCATATTTGTCCCAAACTCCCCTGCAGTTTTCAAAATATCCCAAACATCCCAATTTCGAGGCCTGAGTCATATTTTGGAACCAAATTCTGGCTCTCTGCACCTATTCGCAGTTTGAAATTACATCATTTTATACCCAACATATGCCAAGTACTGAAAGCGGCAGTGAGTCACAATTTGCCCAAACTCCCCTCCAGTTTTACAAAATAACGCAAATATCCCAATTTCGAGGCCTGAGCCATATTTTGGAGCCAAATTCTGGCTCTCTGCACGTATTCGCAGTTTGAAATTACATCATTTTATACCCAACATATGCCAAGTACTGAAAGTGGCGTTTGGTCACATTTGTCCCAATCCCCCTTGCAGTTTTCAAAATATCCCAAATATCCCAATATCGACGCCTGAGCCATATTTTGGAGCCAAATTCTGGCTCTATGCAGGTATTCGCAGTTTGAAATTACAACTTATTATACCCAACATACGCCACGTACTGAAAGCAGCGTTTGTTCACATTTGTCTCAAACCTCCCTCCAGTTTTCAAAATATCCCAAATATCCCAATTTCGAGGCCTGAGCCATATTTTGGAGCCAAATTCTGGCTCTCTGCACGTATTCGCAGTTTGATATTATGACTTTTTATACCCAACATATGCCAAGTCCTGAAAGCGGCAGTGAGCCACATTTTGCTCAAACTCCCCTGCAATTTTCGAAATATCCCAAATATCCCAATTTCGAGCCTTGAGCCATATTTTGGAGCCAAATTCTGGCTCTCTGCACGTATTCGCAGTGTGAAATTACGACTTTTTATACCCAACATATGCCAAGTACTGAAAGCGGCGTTTGGTCACATTTGTCCCAAACCTCCCTCCAGTTCTCAAAATATCCCAAACAAACCAATTTCGAGGCCTGAGTCATATTTTGGAGCCAAATTCTGGCTCTCTGCACGTATTCGCAGTTTGAAATTACGACTTTTTATACCCAACATATGCGAAGTACTGAAAGCGGCGTTTGGTCACATTTGTCCCAAACCTCCCTGCAGTTTTGAAAATATCCTAAATATCTCAATTTCGAGTCCTGAGCAATATTTTGGAGCCAAATTCTGGATCTCTGCACGTATTCGCCGTTTGAAATTGCGACTTTTTTACACCCAATATATGCCAAGTACTGAAAGCGGCAGTGAGTCACATTTTGCCCAAACTCCCCTCCAGTTTTCAAAATAAAGCAAATATCCCAATTTCGAGGCCTGAGCCATATTTTGGAGCCCAATTCTGGCTCTCTGCACGTATTCGCAGTTTGAAATTATATCTTTTTATACCCAACATATGCCAAGTACTGAAAGCGGCGTTTGGTCACATTTGTTCCAAACATCCCTGCAGTTTTCAAAATATCCCAAATATCCCAATTTCGAGGCCTGACCCATATTTTGGAGCCAAATTCTGTCTCTCTGCACGGATGCGCAGTTTGATATTACGACTTTTTATACCCAACATATGCAAAGTACTGAAACAGGCAGTGAGTCACATTTTGAACAAACTCCCTTGCAGTTTTTAAAATATCCCAAATATCCCAATTTCGAGACCTGAGCCGTATTATGGAGCTAAATTCTGGCTCTCTGCATGTATTCGCAGTTTGAAATTGCGAATTTTTTAAACCCAATATATGCCAAGTGCTGAAAGCGGCGTTTGGTCACATTTGTCCCAAACCTCCCTCAAGTTTTCAAAATATCCCAAACATCCCAATTTCGAGGCCTGAGCATTATTTTGGAGCCAAATTCTGGCTCTCTGCACGTATTCACAGTTTTAAATTACGGCTTTTTATATCCAACATATGCCAAGTCCTGAAAGCGGCAATTAGTCACATTTTGCACAAACTCCCCCGCAGTTTTCAAAATATCCCAAACATCCCAATTTCGAGGCCTGTGCCATATTTTGGAGCCAAGTTCTGGCTCTCTGCACGTATTCGCAGTTTGATATTATGACTTTTTATACCCAACATATGCCAAGTACTGGACGCGGCAGTGAGTCACATTTTGCACAAATTCCCCTGCAGTTTTCAAAATATCCCAAACATCCAAATTTCGAGGCCTGAGCCATATTTTGGAGCCAACTTCAGGCTCTCTGCACGTATTCGCAGTTTGAAATAACGACTTTTTATACCCAACATATGCCAAGTACTAAAAGTGGCGTATGGTCACATTTGTCCCAAATCTTCCTGCAGTTTTCATAATATCCCAAACATCCCAATATCGAGGCCTGAGCCATATTTTGGAGCCAAATTCTGGCTCTCTGCACGTATTCGCAGTTTGAAATTGCGACTTTTTTATACCCAATATATGCCAAGTACTGAAAACGGCGTTTGGTCACATTTGTCCCAAACCTCCCTCAAGTTTTCAAAATATCCCAAACATCCCAATTTCGAGGCCCGAACATTATTTTGGAGCCAAATTCTGGCTCTCTGCACGTATTCGCAGTTTTAAATTACGGCTTTTTATACCCAACATATGCCAAGTCCTGAAAGCGGCAATTAGTCACATTTTGCACAAACTCCCCTGCAGTTTTCAAAATATCCCAAACATCCCAATTTCAAGGCCTGAGCTATATATTGGAGCTAAATTCTGGCTCTCTGCACGTATTCGCTGTTTGAAATTGCGACTTTTTTATACCCAACATATGCCAAGTACTGAAAGCGGCGTTTGTTCATATTTGTCTTAAACTCCCCTGCAGTTTTCAAAATATCCTAAACTTCGCAATTTCGAGGCCTGAGCCATATTTTGGAGCCAAATTCTGGATCTCTGCACGTATTCGCAGTATGAAATTATATCTTCTTATAACCAACATATGCCAAGTACTGAAAGCGGCGTTTTGTCACATTTGTTCCAAACATCCCTCCAGTTTTCAAAATATCCCAAAAGACCCAATTTCGAGGCCTGAGCCTTATTTTGGAGCCAAATTCTGGATCTCTGCATGTATTCGCAGTTTCAAATTACGACTTTTTATACCCAACATATGCCAAGTACTGAAAGAGGCAGTGAGTCACATTTTGCACAATCCCCCCTGCAGTTTTCAAAATATCCCAAACATCCCAATTTCGAGGCCTCAGCAATATTTTGGAGCCAAATTCTGGCTCTCTGCACGTATTCGCAATTTGAAATTGCGACTTTTTTATACCCAACATATGCCAAGTACTGAAAGTGGCGTTTGGTCACATTTGTCCCAAATCTTCCTGCAGTTTTCAAAATATCCCAAATATCCCAATTTCGAGGCCTGAACCATATTTTGGAGCCAAATTCAGGCTCTATGCACGTATTCGCAGTTTGAAATTACGACTTTTTATACCCAACATATGCAAAGTACTGTAAGCGCCGTTTGGTCATATTTGTCCCAAAGTCCCCTGCAGTTTTCAAAATATCCCAAATATCCCAATATCGAGGCCTGCGCCATATTATGGAGCCAAATTCTGGCTCTCTGCACGTATTCGCAGTTTTAAATTGCGGGATTTTTATACCAACATATGCCAAGTACTGAAAGCGGTGTTTGGTCACATTTGTCCCAAACCTCCCTGCAGTTTTCAAAATATCCCAAACATCCCAATTTCGATGCCTGAGCCATAATTTGGAGCCAAATTCTGGCTTTATGCACGTATTCGCAGTTTGATATTACGACTTTTTATACCCAACATATGCCAAGTCCTGAAAGCGGCAGTGAGTCACATTTTGCACAAACTCCCCAGCAGTTTTCGAAATATCCCAAATATCTCAATTTCGAGGCCTGAGCAATATTTTGGAGCCAAATTCTGGATCTCTGCACGTATTCGCAGTTTGAAATTGCGACTTTTTTATATCCGATATATGCCAAATACTGAAAGCGGCAGTGAGTCACATTTTGCCCAAACTCCCCTCCAGTTTTCAAAATAACGCAAATATCCCAATTTCAAGGCCTGAGCCATATTTTGGAGCCAAATTCTGGCTCTCTACATGTATTCGCAGTTTGATATTACGATTTTTATACCCAACATATGACAAGTACTGAAAGCGGCAGTGTGTCACATTTTGCACAAACTCCCCTGCAGTTTTCAAAATATCCTAAACATCCCAATTTCGAGGCCTGAGCATTATTTAGGAGCGAAATTCTGGCTCTCGGCACGTATTCGCAGTTTTAAATTACGACTTTTTATACCCAACATATGCCAAGTCCTGAAAGTGGCAATTAGTCACATTTTGCACAAACTCCCATGCAGTTTTCCAAATATCCAAAACATCCCAATTTCGAGGCCTGAGCAATATTTTGGAGTTAAATTCTGGCTCTCTGCACGTATTCGCAGTTTGAAATTGCTAATTTTTTATACCCAACATACGCCACGTACTGAATGCAGCGTTTGGTCACATTTGTCCCAAACCTCCCTCCAGTTTTCAAAATATCCCAAATATCCCAATTTCGAGGACTGAGCCATATTTTGGAGCCAAATTCTGGCTCTCTGCTCGTATTCGCAGTTTGATATTTCGACTTTTTATACCCAACATATGCCAAGTACCAAAAGTGGCGTTTCGTCACATTTGTCCCAAATCTTCCTGCAGTTTTCATAATATCCCAAACATCCCAATATCGAGGCCTGAGCCATATTTTGGAGCCAAATTCTGGCTCTCTGCACGTATTCGCAGTTTGAAATTGCGACTTTTTTATACCCAATATATGCCAAGTACTGAAAATGGCGTTTCGTCACATTTGTCCCAAACCTCCCTCAAGTTTTCCAAATATCCCAAACATCCCAATTTCGAGGCCCGAGCAATATTTTGGAGCCAAATTCTGGCTCTCTGCACGTATTCGCAGTTTTAAATTACGGTTTTTTATACCCAACATATGCCAAGTCCTGAAAGCGGCAATTAGTCACATTTTGCACAAACTCCCCTGCAGTTTTCAAAATATCCCAAACATCCCAATTTCGAGGCCTGAGCCATATATTGGAGCCAAATTCTGGCTCTCTGCACGTATTCGCTGTTTGAAATTGCGACTTTTTTATACCCAACATATTCCAAGTACTGAAAGCGGTGTTTGGTCATATTTGTCTTAAACTCCCCTGCAGTTTTCAAAATATCCTAAACTTCCCAATTTCGAGGCCTGAGTCATATTTTGGAGCCAAATTCTGGCTCTCTGCGCGTATTCGCAGTTTTAAATTACGACTTTTTATACCCAACATATGCCAAGTCCTGAAAGCGGCGTTTGATCACATTTGTTCCAAACATCCTTGCAGTTTTCAAAAAATCCCAAATATCCCAATTTCGAGGCCTGAGCCATATTTTGGAGCCAAATTCTGGCTCTCTGCACGGATTCGCAGTTTGATATTACGACTTTTTATACCCAACATATGCCAAGTCCTGAAAGCGGCAATTAGTCACATTTTGCACAAACTCCCTGCAGTTTTCAAAATATCCTAAACTTCCCAATTTCGAGGCCTGAGTCATATTTTGGAGCCAAATTCTGGCTCTCTGCGCGTATTCGCAGTTTTAAATTACGACTTTTTATACCCAACATATGCCAAGTCCTGAAAGCGGCGTTTGATCACATTTGTTCCAAACATCCTTGCAGTTTTCAAAATATCCCAAATATCCCAATTTCGAGGCCTGAGCCATATTTTGGAGCCAAATTCTGGCTCTCTGCACGGATTCGCAGTTTGATATTACGACTTTTTATACCCAACATATGTCAAGTCCTGAAAGCGGCAATTAGTCACATTTTGCACAAACTCCCCTGCAGTTTTCGAAATATCCCAAATATCCCAATTTCGAGACCTGAGCCGTATTATGGAGCTAAATTCTGGCTCTCTCCACGTATTCGCAGTTTGAAATTATATCTTTTTATACCCAACATATGCCAAGTACTGAAAGCGGCGTTTGGTCACATTTGTTCCAAACATCCCTCCAGTTTTCAAAATATCCCAAAAGACCCAATTTCGATGCCTGAGCCATATTTTGGAGCCAAATTCTGGATCTCTGCACGGATTCGCAGTTTAATATTACGACATTTTATACCCAACATATGCCAAGTACTGAAAGAGGCAGTGAGTCACATTTTGCACAAACTCCCCTGCAGTTTTCAAAATATCCCAAATATCCCAATTTCGAGACCTGAGCCGTATTATGGAGCTAAATTTTGGCTCTCTGCACGTATTCGCAGTTTGAAATTGCGACTTTTTTATACCCAATATATGCCAAGTGCTGAAAGCGGCGTTTGGTCACATTTGTTCCAAACCTCCCTCCAGTTTTCAAAATATCCCAAACATCCCAATTTCGAGGCCTGAGATATATTTTGGAGCCAAATTCTGGCTCTCTACATGTATTCGCAGTTTGATATTACGATTTTTATACCCAACATATGCCAAGTACTGAAAGCGGCAGTGAGTCACATTTTGCACACACTCCCCTGCAGTTTTCAAAATATCCTAAACATCCCAATTTTGAGGCCTGAGCATTATTTTGGAGCCAAATTCTGGCTCTCTGCACGTATTCGCAGGTTTAAATTACGACCTTTTATACCCAACATATGCCAAGTACTGAAAGAGGCAGTGAGTCACATTTTGCACAATCCCCCCTGCAGTTTTCAAAATATCCCAAACATCCAAATTTCGAAGCCTGAGCCATATTTTGGAGCCAACTTCAGGCTCTCTGCACGTATTCGCAGTTTGAAATAACGACTTTTTATACCCAACATATGCCAAGTACTAAAAGTGGCGTTTCGTCACATTTGTCCCAAATCTTCCTGCAGTTTTCATAATATCCCAAACATTCCAATATCGAGGCTTGAGCCATATTTTGGAGCCAAATTCTGGCTCTCTGCACGTATTCGCAGTTTGAAATTGCGACTTTTTTATACCCAATATATGCCAAGTACTGAAAACTGCGTTTCGTCACATTTGTCCCAAACCTCCCTCAGCTTTTCAAAATATCCCAAACATCCCAATTTCGAGGCCCGAGCATTATTTTGGAGCCAAATTCTAGCTCTCTGCACGTATTCGCATTTTGATATTCCGATTTTTATACCCAACATATGCCAAGTACTGAAAGCGGCAGTGAGTCACATTTTGCACAAACTCCCCTGCAGTTTTCAAAATATCCCAAACATCCCAATTTCTAGACCTGAACAATATTATGGAGCCAAATTCTGGCTCTGCACATATTCGCAGTTTGAAATTACGACTTTTTTATACCCAACATATGCGAAGTACTGAAAGCGGCGTTTGGTCACATTTGTCCCAAACCTCCCTCCAGTTTTCAAAATATCCCAAATATCTCAATTTCGAGGCCTGAGCCATATTTTGGAGCCAAATTCTGGCTCACTGCACGTATTCGCAGTTTGATATTACGACTTTTTACACCCAACATATGCCAAGTACTGGACGCAGCAGTGAGTCACATTTTGAACAAACTCCCCTGCAGTTTTCAAAATATCCCAAACATCCCAATTTCGAGGCCTGAGCTATATTTTGGAGCCAAATTCTGGCTCTCTGCACATATTCGCAGTTTGAAATTACGAATTTTTTATACCCAACATATGCGAAGTACTGAAAGCGGCGTTTGGTCACATTTGTCCAAAACCTTCCTGCAGTTTTCAAAATATTCCAAACATCCCTATATCGAGGCCTGAGCCATATTTTGGAGCCAAATTCTGGCTCTCTGCAAGTATTCGCAGTTTGATATTACGAATTTTATACCCAACATATGCCAAGTACTGCAAGTGGCAGTGAGTCACATTTTGCACAAACTCCCCTGCAGTTTTCAAAATATCACAAACATCCCAATTTCGAGGCCTGAGCCATATTTTGGAGCCAAATTCTGGCTCTCTGCACGTATTCGCAGATTGATACTACGACTTTTTATACCCAACATGTGCCAAGTACTGAAAGCGGCGTTTGGTCACATTTGTCCCAATCCCCCTGCAGATTTCAAATTATCCCAAACATCCCAATTTTGATGCCTGAGCCATATTTTGGAGCAAAATTCTGGCTCTCTGCACATATTTGCAGTTTAAAATTACGACTTTTTTTTACCCAACATATACGAAGTACTGAAAGCGGCGTTTGGTCACATTTTGCACAAACCCCCTTGCAGTTTTCAAAATTTCCCAAACATCCCAATATCGAGGCCTGAGCAATATTTTGGAGCCAAATTCTGGCTCTCTACGCGAATTCGCAGTTTGATATTACGACTTTTTATACCCAACACATGCCAAGTACTGAAAGCGGCGTTTGGTCACATTTGTCCCAAACCTCCATCCAGTTTTCAAAATATCATCAACATCCCAATTTCGAGGCCTGAGCCATATTTTGGAGCCAAATTCTGGCTCTCTGCACGTATTCGCAGTTTGATATTACGACTTTTTATATCCATCATATGCCAGGTACTGAAAGCGGCAGTGAGTCACATTTTGCACAAACTCCCCTGCAGTTTTCAAAATATCCCAAACATCCCAATTTCGAGGCCTGAGCAATATTTTGGAGCCAAACTCGGGCTCTCTGCAAGTATTCGCAGTTTTATATTACATCTTTTTATACCCAACATATGCCAAGTCCTGAAAGCAACAATTAGTCACATTTTGCACAAACTCCCCTGCAGTTTTCAAAATATCCCAAATATCCCAATTTCGAGGCCTGAGCCATATTTTGGAGCCAAATTCTGGCTCTCTGCACGTATTCGCAGTTTGAAATTTCGACTTTATTATCCCCAATATATGCCAAGTGCTGAAAGCTGCGTTTGGTCACATTTGTCTCAAACCTCCCTCCAGTTTTCAAAATATCCCAAACATCCCAATTTCGAGGCTGGAGCCATATTTTGGAGCCAAATTCAGGCTCTCTACGCGAATTCGCAGTTTGATATTACGACTTTTTATACCCAACATATGCTAAGTCCTGAAAGCGGCAGTGAGTCACATTTTGCACAAACTCCCCTGCAGTTTTCGAAATATCCCAAATCTCCCAATTTCGAGGCCTCAGCCATATTTTGGAGCCAAATTCTGGCTCTCTGCACGTATTCGCATTTTGATATTACGACTTTTTATACCCAACATATGCCAAGTCCTGAACGCGACAGTGAGTCACATTTTACACAAACTCCCCTGCTGTTTTCGAAATATCCCAAATATCCCAATTTCGAGGCCTGAGTCATATTTTGGAGCCAATTTCTGGCTCTCTACACGTATTCGCAGTTTGAAATTGCGACTTTTTTATACCCAACATATGCCAAGTACTGAAAGCGGCCTATGGTCATATTTGTCCTAAACTCCCCTGCAGTTTTCAAAATATCCCAAACATCCCAATTTAGAGGCCTGAGCCATATTTTGGAGCCAAATTCTGGCTCTCTGCATGTATTCGCAATTTGATATTACGACTTTTTATTCCCAACATATGCAAAGTACTGAAAGCGGCAGTGAGTCACTTTTTGCACAAACTCCCTTGCAGTTTTCAAAATATCCCAATTTCGAGGCCTGAGCCATATTTTGGAGCCAAATTCAGGCTCTCTGCACGTATTCGCAGTATGAAATATCGACTTTTCATACCCCACATATGCCAAGTACTGAAAGCGGCGTTTGGTCACATTTGTCCCAAACCTCCCTGCAGTTTTCAAAATATCTCAAACATCCCAATTTCAAGGCCTGAGCCATATTTTGGAGCCAAATTCTGGCTCTCTGCACGTATTCGCAGTTTGATATTACGACTTTTTATACCCAGCATATGCAAAGTACTGAAACCGGCAGTGAGTCACATTTTGCACAAACTCCCCTGCAGTTTTCAAAATATCCCAAATATCCCAATTTCGAGGAATGAACCATATTTTGGAGCCAAATTCTGGCTCTCTGCACGTATTCGCAGTTTGAAATTACGACTTTTTATACCCAACATATGCCAAGTACTGAAAGAGGCGTTTGGTCACATTTGTCACAATCCCCTCTGCAGTTTTCAAAATATCCCAAACAACCCAATATCGAGGCCTGATCCATATTTTGGAGCCAAATTCGGGCTCTATGCACGTATTCGCAGTTTGATATTACGACTTTTTATACCCAACATATGCTAAGTCCTGAAAGCGGCAGTGAGTCACATTTTGCACAAACTCCCCTGCAGTTTTCGAAATATCCCAAATCTCCTAATTTCGAGGCCTGAGCCATATTTTGGAGCCAAACTCTGGCTCTCTGCACGTATTCGCAGTTTGAAATTGCGACTTTTTTATACCCAACATATGCCAAGTACCTAAAGCGGCGTTTGGTCATATTTGTCCCAAACTTCCCTGCAATTTTCAAAATATCCCAAACATCCTAATTTCGAGGCCTGAGCTATATTTTGGAGCCAAATTCTGGCTCTATGCACGTATTCGCTGTTTGAAATTACGACTTTTTATAGCCACCATATGCCAAGTCCTGAAAGCGGCAGTGAGTCACATTTTGCCCAAACTCCTCTGCAGTTTTCAAAATATCCCAAACATACCAATTTCGAGGCCAGAGCCATATTTTTGGAGCCAAATTCTGGCTCTATGCACATATTCGCAGTTTGAAATTACGACTTTTTATACGCAAAATATGCCAAGTCCTGAAAGCGGCAGTGAGTGACATTTTGCACAAACTCCCCTGCAGTTTTTAAAATATCCCAAATATCACAATTTTGAGGCCAGAGCCATATTTTGGAGCCAAATTCTGGCTTTCTGCACGTATTCGCAGTTTGAAATTACGACTTTTTATACCCAACGTATGCCAAGTACTGAAAGCGGCGTTTAGACACATTTGTCCCAATCCCCCCTGCAGTTTTTAAAATATCCCAAACATCTCAATTTTGAGGCCTGAGCCATATTTTACAGCCAAATTCTGGCTCTCTGCACTTATTCGCATTTTTATATTACGACTTTTTATACCAACATATGCCAAGTCCTGAAAGCGGCAGTGAGTCACATTTTGCACAAACTCCCCTGCAGTTTTCGAAATATCCCAAATATCCCCACTTCGAGGCCTGAGCCATATTTTGGAGCCAAATTCTGGTTCTCTGCACACATTCGCAGTTTGAAATAACGAATTTTTATACCCAACATATGCCAAGTACTGAAAGCGGCAGTGAGTCACATTTTGCACAAACTTCGCTGCAGTTTTCAAAATATCCCAATTTCGAGGCCTGAGCCATATTTTGGAACCAAATTCTGGCTATCTGCACGTATTCGCAGTTTGATATTACGACTTTTTATACCCAACATATGCAAAGTACTGAAAGCGGCAGTGAGTCACATTTGGACAAACTCCCCTGCAGTTTTCAAAATATCCCAAATATCCCAATTTCGAGGAATGAGCCATATGTTGCAGCCAAATTCTGGCTCTCTGCACTTATTCGCAGTTTGAAATTACGACTTTTTATACCCAACATATGCCAACTACTGAAAGCGGCGTTTGGTCACATTTGTCCCAATCCCCTCTGCAGTTTTCAAAATATCCCAAACAACCCAATATCGAGGCCTGAGCCATATTTTGGAGCCAAATTCGGGCTCTATGCACGTATTCGCAGTTTGATATTACGACTTTTTATACCCAACATATGCTAAGTCCTGAAAGCGGCAGTGAGTCACATTTTGCACAAACTCCCCTGCAGTTTTCGAAATATCCCAAATCTCCTAATTTCGAGGCCTGAGCCATATTTTGGAGCCAAACTCTGGCTCTCTGCACGTATTCGCAGTTTGAAATTGCGACTTTTTATACCCAACATATGCCAAGTACCTAAAGCGGCGTTTGGTCATATTTGTCCCAAACTTCCCTGCAATTTTCAAAATATCCCAAACATCCTAATTTCGAGGCCTGAGCTATATTTTGGAGCCAAATTCTGGCTCTTTGCACGTATTCGCAGTTTGAAATTACGACTTTTTATAGCCAACATATGCCAAGTCCTGAAAGCGGCAGTGAGTAACATTTTGCACAAACTCCCCTGCAGTTTTCAAAATATCCCAAACATACCAATTTCGAGGCCTGAGTCATATTTTGGAGCCAATTTCTGGCTCTCTACACGTATTCGCAGTTTGAAATTGCGACTTTTTTATACCCAACATATGCCAAGTACTGAAAGCGGCCTATGGTCATATTTGTCCTAAACTCCCCTGCAGTTTTCAAAATATCCCAAACATTCCAATTTAGAGGCCTGAGCCATATTTTGGAGCCAAATTCTGGCTCTCTGCATGTATTCGCAATTTGATATTACGACTTTTTATACCCAACATATGCAAAGTACTGAAAGCGGCAGTGAGTCACTTTTTGCACAAACTCCCTTGCAGTTTTCAAAATATCCCAATTTCGAGGCCTGAGCCATATTTTGGAGCCAAATTCAGGCTCTCTGCACGTATTCGCAGTATGAAATATCGACTTTTCATACCCCACATATGCCAAGTACTGAAAGCGGCGTTTGGTCACATTTGTCCCAAAACCCCCCATGCAGTTTTCAAAATATCCCAAACATCCCAATTTCGAGGCCTGAGCCTAATTTTGGAGCCAAATTCTGGTTTTCTTGCAGGAATACGCTGTTTGAAATTACGAATTTTTATAGCCAACATATGCCAAGTTCTGAAAGCGGCGTTTTGTCACATTTGTCCCAAACCTCCCTGCAGTTTTCAAAATATCTCAAACATCCCAATTTCAAGGCCTGAGCCATATTTTGGAGCCAATTCTGGCTCTCTGCACGTATTCGCAGTTTGATATTACGACTTTTTCTACCCAGCATATGCAAAGTACTGAAACCGGCAGTGAGTCACATTTTGCACAAACTCCCCTGCAGTTTTCAAAATATCCCCAAATATCCCAATTTCGAGGAATGAACCATATTTTGGAGCCAAATTCTGGCTCTCTGCACGTATTCGCAGTTTGAAATTACGACTTTTTATACCCAACATATGCCAAGTACTGAAAGAGGCGTTTGGTCACATTTGTCCCCAATCCACTCTGTAGTTTTCAAAATATCCCAAACAACCCAATATCGAGGCCTGATCCATATTTTGGAGCCAAATTCGGGCTCTATGCACGTATTCGCAGTTTGATATTACGACTTTTTATACCCAACATATGCTAAGTCCTGAAAGCGGCAGTGAGTCACATTTTGCACAAACTCCCCTGCAGTTTTCGAAATATCCCAAATCTCCTAATTTCGAGGCCTGAGCCATATTTTGGAGCCAAACTCTGGCTCTCTGCACGTATTCGCAGTTTGAAATTGCGAATTTTTTATACCCAACATATGCCAAGTACCTAAAGCGGCGTTTGGGCATGTTTGTCCCAAACTCCCCTGCAGTTTTCAAAATATCCCAAACATACCAATTTCGAGGCCAGAGCCATATTTGGAGCCAATTTCTGGCTCTATGCACATATTCGCAGTTTGAAATTACGACTTTTTATACGCAAAATATGCCAAGTCCTGAAAGCGGCAGTGAGTGACATTTTGCACAAACTCCCCTGCAGTTTTTAAAATATCCCAAATATCACAATTTTGAGGCCAGAGCCATATTTTGGAGCCAAATTCTGGCTCTCTGCACGTATTCGCAGTTTGATATTACGACTTTTTATATCCATCATATGCCAGGTACTGAAAGCGGCAGTGAGTCACATTTGCACAAACTCCCCTGCAGTTTTCAAAATATCCCAAACATCCCAATTTCGAGGCCTGAGCCATATTTTGGAGCCAAATTCTGGCTCTCTGCACGTATTCGCAGTTTGATATTACGACTTTTTATATCCATCATATGCCAGGTACTGAAAGCGGCAGTGAGTCACATTTTGCACAAACTCCCCTGCAGTTTTCAAAATATCCCAAACATCCCAATTTCGAGGCCTGAGCAATATTTTGGAGCCAAACTCCGGCTCTCTGCAAGTATTCGCAGTTTTATATTACATCTTTTTATACCCAACATATGCCAAGTCCTGAAAGCAACAATTAGTCACATTTTGCACAAACTCCCCTGCAGTTTTCAAAATATCCCAAATATCCCAATTTCGAGGCCTGAGCCATATTTTGGAGCCAAATTCTGGCTCTCTGCACGTATTCGCAGTTTGAAATTTCGACTTTATTATCCCCAATATATGCCAAGTGCTGAAAGCTGCGTTTGGTCACATTTGTCTCAAACCTCCCTCCAGTTTTCAAAATATCCCAAACATCCCAATTTCGAGGCTTGAGCCATATTTTGGAGCCAAATTCAGGCTCTCTACATGTATTCGCATTTTGATATTACGACTTTTTATACCCAACATATGCCAAGGACTGAAAGCGGCAGTGAGTCACATTTTGCACAAACTCCCCTGCAGTTTTCAAAATATCCCAAACATCCCAATTTCGAGGCCTGAGCAATATTTTGGAGCCAAATTCTTGCTCTCTGCACGTATTCGCACTTTGATATTACGACTTTTTATACCCAACATATGCTAAGTCCTGAAAGCGGCAGTGAGTCACATTTTGCACAAACTCCCCTGCAGTTTTCGAAATATCCCAAATCTCCCAATTTCGAGGCCTCAGCCATATTTTGGAGCCAAATTCTGGCTCTCTGCACGTATTCGCATTTTGATATTACGACTTTTTATACCCAACATATGCCAAGTCCTGAACGCGACAGTGAGTCACATTTTACACAAACTCCCCTGCTGTTTTCGAAATATCCCAAATATCCCAATTACGAGGCCTGAGTCATATTTTGGAGCCAATTTCTGGCTCTCTACACGTATTCGCAGTTTGAAATTGCGACTTTTTATACCCAACATATGCCAAGTACTGAAAGCGGCCTATGGTCATATTTGTCCTAAACTCCCCTGCAGTTTTCAAAATATCCCAAACATCCCAATTTAGAGGCCTGAGCCATATTTTGGAGCCAAATTCTGGCTCTCTGCATGTATTCGCAATTTGATATTACGACTTTTTATACCCAACATATGCAAAGTACTGAAAGCGGCAGTGAGTCACTTTTTGCACAAACTCCCTTGCAGTTTTCAAAATATCCCAATTTCGAGGCCTGAGCCATATTTTGGAGCCAAATTCAGGCTCTCTGCACGTATTCGCAGTATGAAATATCGACTTTTCATACCCCACATATGCCAAGTACTGAAAGCGGCGTTTGGTCACATTTGTCCCAAACCCCCCATGCAGTTTTCAAAATATCCCAAACATCCCAATTTCGAGGCCTGAGCCTAATTTTGGAGCCAAATTCTGGCTTTCTGCAGGAATACGCTGTTTGAAATTACGAATTTTTATACCCAACATATGCCAAGTTCTGAAAGCGGCGTTTTGTCACATTTGTCCCAAACCTCCCTGCAGTTTTCAAAATATCTCAAACATCCCAATTTCAAGGCTTGAGCCATATTTTGGAGCCAAATTCTGGCTCTCTGCACGTATTCGCAGTTTGATATTACGACTTTTTATACCCAGCATATGCAAAGTACTGAAACCGGCAGTGAGTCACATTTTGCACAAACTCCCCTGCAGTTTTCAAAATATCCCAAATATCCCAATTTCGAGGAATGAACCATATTTTGGAGCCAAATTCTGGCTCTATGCACATATTCGCAGTTTGAAATTACGACTTTTTATACGCAAAATATGCCAAGTCCTGAAAGCGGCAGTGAGTGACATTTTGCACAAACTCCCCTGCAGTTTTTAAAATATCCCAATTATCACAATTTTGAGGCCAGAGCCATATTTTGGAGCCAAATTCTGGCTTTCTGCACGTATTCGCAGTTTGAAATTACGACTTTTTATACCCAACGTATGCCAAGTACTGAAAGCGGCGTTTAGACACATTTGTCCCAATCCCCCCTGCAGTTTTTAAAATATCCCAAACATCTCAATTTTGAGGCCTGAGCCATATTTTACAGCCAAATTCTGGCTCTCTGCACTTATTCGCATTTTTATATTACGACTTTTTATACCAACATATGCCAAGTCCTGAAAGCGGCAGTGAGTCACATTTTGCACAAACTCCCCTGCAGTTTTCGAAATATCCCAAATATCCCAACTTCGAGGCCTGAGCCATATTTTGGAGCCAAATTCTGGTTCTCTGCACACATTCGCAGTTTGAAATAACGAATTTTTATACCCAACATATGCCAAGTACTGAAAGCGGCAGTGAGTCACATTTTGCACAAACTTCGCTGCAGTTTTCAAAATATCCCAATTTCGAGGCCTGAGCCATATTTTGGAACCAAATTCTGGCTATCTGCACGTATTCGCAGTTTGATATTACGACTTTTTATACCCAACATATGCAAAGTACTGAAAGCGGCAGTGAGTCACATTTTGGACAAACTCCCCTGCAGTTTTCAAAATATCCCAAATATCCCAATTTCGAGGAATGAGCCATATGGTGCAGCCAAATTCTGGCTCTCTGCACTTATTCGCAGTTTGAAATTACGACTTTTTATACCCAACATATGCCAAGTACTGAAAGCGGCGTTTGGTCACATTTGTCCCAATCCCCTCTGCAGTTTTCAAAATATCCCAAACAACCCAATATCGAGGCCTGAGCCATATTTTGGAGCCAAATTCGGGCTCTATGCACGTATTCGCAGTTTGATATTACGACTTTTTATACCCAACATATGCTAAGTCCTGAAAGCGGCAGTGAGTCACATTTTGCACAAACTCCCCTGCAGTTTTCGAAATATCCCAAATCTCCTAATTTCGAGGCCTGAGCCATATTTTGGAGCCAAACTCTGTCTCTCTGCACGTATTCGCAGTTTGAAATTGCGACTTTTTTATACCCAACATATGCCAAGTACCTAAAGCGGCGTTTGGTCATATTTGTCCCAAACTTCCCTGCAATTTTCAAAATATCCCAAACATCCTAATTTCGAGGCCTGAGCTATATTTTGGAGCCAAATTCTGGCTCTATGCACGTATTCGCAGTTTGAAATTACGACTTTTTATAGCCAACATATGCCAAGTCCTGAAAGCGGCAGTGAGTCACATTTTGCACAAACTCCCCTGCAGTTTTCAAAATATCCCAAACATACCAATTTCGAGGCCAGAGCCATATTTTGGAGCCAATTCTGGCTCTATGCACATATTCGCAGTTTGAAATTACGACTTTTTATACGCAAAATATGCCAAGTCCTGAAAGCGGCAGTGAGTGACATTTTGCACAAACTCCCCTGCAGTTTTTAAAATATCCCAAATATCACAATTTTGAGGCCAGAGCCATATTTTGGAGCCAAATTCTGGCTCTCTGCACGTATTCGCATTTTGATATTACGACTTTTTATACCCAACATATGCCAAGTCCTGAAAGCGGCAATGAGTCACATTTTACACAAACTCCCTTGCAGTTTTCGAAATATCCCAAATATCCACATTTCGAGGCCTGAGTCATATTTTGCAGTCAATTTCTGGCTCTCTGCACGTATTCGCAGTTTGAAATTGCGACTTTTTTATACCCAACATATGCCAAGTACTGAAAGCGGCGTTTGGTCATATTTGTCCCAAACTCCCCCTGCAGTTTTCAAAATATCCCAAACATCCCAATTTCGAGGCCTGAGCCATATTTTGGAGCCAAATTCTGGCTCTCTGCACGTATTCGCAGTTTGAAATTGCGACTTTTTTATACCCAACAAATGCGAAGTACTGAAAGTGGCATTTGGTCACATTTGTCCCAAACCTCCCTGCAGTTTTCAAAATATCCCAAACATCCCAATTTCGAGGCCTGATCGATATTTTGGAGCCAAATTCTGGCTCTCTGCATGTATTCGCAGTTTGATATTACGACTTTTTATACCCAACATATGCCAAGTACTGAAAACGGCAGTGAGTCACATTTGTCCCAAACCTCCCTGCAGTTTTCAAAATATCCCAAACATCCCAATTTCAAGGACTGAGCCATATTTTGGAGCCAAATTAAGGCTCTATGCACACATTCGCAGTTTGAAATTACGACTTTTTATACCCAACATATGCCAAGTACTGAAAGAGGCGTTTGGTCACATTTGTCCCAATCCCCTCTGCAGTTTTCAAAATATCCCAAACAACCCAATATCGAGGCCTGATCCATATTTTGGAGCCAAATTCTGGCTCTCTGCATGTATTCGCAGTTTGATATTACGACTTTTTATACCCAACATATGCCATGTACTGAAACGGCAGTGAGTCACATTTGTCCCAAACCTCCCTGCAGTTTTCAAAATATCCCAAACATCCCAATTTCAAGAACTGAGCCATATTTTGGAGCCAAATTCTGGCTCTATGCACACATTCGCAGTTTGAAATTACGACTTTTTATACGCAAAATATGCCAAGTCCTGAAAGCGGCAGTGAGTGACATTTTGCACAAACTCCCCTGCAGTTTTTAAAATATCCCAAATATCACAATTTGAGGCCAGAGCCATATTTTGGAGCCAAATTCTGGCTTTCTGCACGTATTCGCAGTTTGAAATTACGACTTTTTATACCCAACGTATGCCAAGTACTGAAAGCGGCGTTTAGACACATTTGTCCCAATCCCCCCTGCAGTTTTTAAAATATCCCAAACATCTCAATTTTGAGGCCTGAGCCATATTTTACAGCCAAATTCTGGCTCTCTGCACTTTTTCGCATTTTTATATTACGACTTTTTATACCAACATATGCCAAGTCCTGAAAGCGGCAGTGAGTCACATTTTGCACAAACTCCCCTGCAGTTTTCGAAATATCCCAAATATCCCAACTTCGAGGCCTGAGCCATATTTTGGAGCCAAATTCTGGTTCTCTGCACACATTCGCAGTTTGAAATAACGAATTTTTATACCCAACATATGCCAAGAACTGAAAGCGGCAGTGAGTCACATTTTGCACAAACTTCGCTGCAGTTTTCAAAATATCCCAATTTCGAGGCCTGAGCCATATTTTGGAACCAAATTCTGGCTATCTGCACGTATTCGCAGTTTGATATTACGACTTTTTATACCCAACATATGCAAAGTACTGAAAGCGGCAGTGAGTCACATTTTGGACAAACTCCCCTGCAGTTTTCAAAATATCCCAAATATCCCAATTTCGAGGAATGAGCCATATGTTGCAGCCAAATTCTGGCTCTCTGCACTTATTCGCAGTTTGAAATTACGACTTTTAATACCCAACATATGCCAAGTACTGAAAGCGGCGTTTGGTCACATTTGTCCCAATCCCCTCTGCAGTTTTCAAAATATCCCAAACACCCAATATCGAGGCCTGAGCCATATTTTGGAGCCAAATTCGGGCTCTATGCACGTATTCGCAGTTTGATATTACGACTTTTTATACCCAACATATGCTAAGTCCTGAAAGCGGCAGTGAGTCACATTTTGCACAAACTCCCCTGCAGTTTTCGAAATATCCCAAATCTCCTAATTTCGAGGCCTGAGCCATATTTTGGAGCCAAACTCTGGCTCTCTGCACGTATTCGCAGTTTGAAATTGCGACTTTTTATACCCAACATATGCCAAGTACCTAAAGCGGCGTTTGGTCATATTTGTCCCAAACTTCCCTGCAATTTTCAAAATATCCCAAACATCCTAATTTCGAGGCCAGAGCTATATTTTGGAGCCAAATTCTGGCTCTATGCACGTATTCGCAGTTTGAAATTACGACTTTTTATAGCCAACATATGCCAAGTCCTGAAAGCGGCAGTGAGTCACATTTTGCTCAAACTCACCTGCAGTTTTCAAAATATCCCAAACATACCAATTTCGAGGCCACAGCCATATTTTGGAGCCAAATTCTGGCTCTATGCATATATTCGCAGTTTGAAATTACAACTTTTTATATGCAAAATATGCCAAGTCCTGAAAGCGGCAGTGAGTGACATTTTGCACAAACTCCCCTGCAGTTTTTAAAATATCCCAAATATCACAATTTTGAGGCCAGAGCCATATTTTGGAGCCAAATTCTGGCTCTCTGCACGTATTCGCATTTTGATATTACGACTTTTTATACCCAACATATGCCAAGTCCTGAAAGCGGCGTTTGGTCACATTTGTCCCAAACCTCCATCCAGTTTTCAAAATATCCCAAACATCCCAATTTCGAGGCCTGAGCCATATTTTGGAGCCAAATTCTGGCTCTCTGCACGTATTCGCAGTTTGATATTACGACTTTTTATATCCATCATATGCCAGGTACTGAAAGCGGCAGTGAGTCACATTTTGCACAAACTCCCTGCAGTTTTCAAAATATCCCAAACATCCCAATTTCGAGGCCTGAGCAATATTTTGGAGCCAAACTCCGGCTCTCTGCAAGTATTCGCAGTTTTATATTACATCTTTTTATACCCAACATATGCCAAGTCCTGAAAGCAACAATTAGTCACATTTTGAACAAACTCCCCTGCAGTTTTCAAAAATCCCAAATATCCCAATTTCGTGGCCTGAGCCATATTTTGGAGCCAAATTCTGGCTCTCTGCACGTATTCGCAGTTTGAAATTTCGACTTTATTATCCCCAATATATGCCAAGTGCTGAAAGCTGCGTTTGGTCACATTTGTCTCAAACCTCCCTCCAGTTTTCAAAATATCCCAAACATCCCAATTTCGAGGCCTGAGCAATATTTTGGAGCCAAATTCTTGCTCTCTGCACGTATTCGCACTTTGATATTACGACTTTTTATACCCAACATATGCTAAGTCCTGAAAGCGGCAGTGAGTCACATTTTGCACAAACTCTCCCTGCAGTTTTCGAAATATCCCAAATCTCCCAATTTCGAGGCCTCAGCCATATTTTGGAGCCAAATTCTGGCTCTCTGCACGTATTCGCATTTTGATATTACGACTTTTTATACCCAACATATGCCAAGTCCTGAACGCGACAGTGAGTCACATTTTACACAAACTCCCCTGCTGTTTTCGAAATATCCCAAATATCCAAATTCGAGG